>NC_068942.1:13287627-13587627 GCF_026419915.1 Harpia harpyja | reverse complement strand
TCTCAGTTAGAACCCAAAGAAGAATAAGAATTGAGGTCATGAACTTTTACATAGCCTTGAATTAATCTTTTTTAAAATACATGACTAATTCAGTGAGTGAAATTTGAAAAAAAAAAAAAAAAGAGATATAATATTTCTCTTATTCAGTGCTCAGTTACCAAAATAATGGTACTGTCTGGGAGCTAATACTGTTCATTGTTTTCAGACGTTCGATATTTTAAAATACATAGCATACATAAAAAACTTAGTAAATGAAGTAATTAAATCATATTTTTAATGCAATATATGCAGAGAAGTTCCCATGAACTTAATTTATACAAAATAATTTGAAAACACAGAATGGAAGAATTTTCTAGATAAAATAACTATCTCAAAATTGTGTTAACTGCCTTTTTAAGACTGTCAGTCTTGCCAACATTTCTCATTTAATGAGTTTTCAGATCCACGTAAAATTCTCAGATAAAATGTGTTGGCAAGTTTCTTGAGAGCTCATTTTCAGGATATTTCAGAATGTTAGCATCAAGTGCATGTACCTTCTTACCTCTTGGCTATTGATTGTAATCCTGTTCCTACTGATATTACCTAAAAATTTATACCCTTTGGTGAGTGCTTGCAGATCTTTGCAAAAGGTTTTGGTGGATTGATGCATCTTGAAAAGGATTCACTGTGTTTTGGCACTCTTGTTAGATGTCTTGGCAAGAAAAGACAAGGGACACAATCTTGAAAGTGCTAAGTGCTAATGCACCATTTTTAAATTTGGAAGGATTTTGTTCCTCAGAATGTTTCAGTTAGGTCTTTAATTCCAGAAGTGAGAGCCTTATAATGGCTGGAGGTAGTGTAGCACTGAGAGTTGCAGCATTTACTTCTTAATGGATTCCCTGTGAAATTCCTGAGTTATGTGCTAGGTTCCCCACATAGTGAAAATGCCAAGATCTGTAAGCCTTAGCAATTTAGCTTGTAAACCATTAGGGACTATTAAATTAAATCTCACCCTTTTGAAAGACTTCAGGTTTAATTTCAGATTCAGAATCATAACTACAGTTCTGATGTTAAGCAACAGCACTTTCTTAAAAAAAGAGAAAGTCTAAGAGAATTGAATATTTTCTTTCAAACTACAGCTGGATAAGAAGGAGGTACAGTTTCCTGCTTTCCACACAATGCTAAGCAAAGGTACCTTACGCATGAAGATCTGACATATTACAGCTCGGACCATTCAATTAGAAATTTTAGCCACCTCATTCACACAATGAAAGCCATAAATTCTGTCTTGGATGTCAATCCAGTGCACCGGAACATTTTTAAAAGGGATGGCTAATCAGTGTCCCTTGCAGAAACCACTCCAACCAGATATGCCAGCCAGAAATGATGAATTTTGTCTTGAACTTTGGCCTCTGAAGGACTTGTGCTTGACTCTACACCAGAGAGATATCCTTCCTCTCCTTTGGATTTACAACTTTAACTTTTCTTAGTTGTAGGTGGCTAAACCCTTTCTATCATAAGTCGAGTAGGTGTCATTCCTTTATTTCAAACTCAGCAGGAGAAAGGAATGTTTGAAAGGAAGAGTATCACAACCAGGGTAAGATTACCCTTTCCTTTCCACCTGCCTATTCCCTTATGCATGCAAAGGATTAGGGAAGAGGGCATTTGTTCAGTATTTGCGGGATTCAGGTTCAGTTCTAACCCATGACTGAGACAACTCATGTTTGCACTCTTTTGCACTAAACAGAATTTTATATGAAAATACTGAAGTCGTCACTGAAACAGGAATTAACACTGAAGCCTTTCCTCTGCCACTGTGTGCTCTGATCCCTAATCGACAGAACAGCCCATGTTCTCCCTCTCTCCCTTTCTCCTGCTCTGGCTCTGTTAACTGCTTCCATGCGAAGTGGAACAGGATCAGTGGGTGGAAACTGCCAGTGTTTCTACCTTGAAATGGTGTAATACCTGTAGGTTACACCCTTTTGCTGAGACACTGAAGCTTAAATCTCTTCTGGCAGAAGACACTATTGAATTGACACTCTCAAATGTGTATCACATTCAGCTCTAATGCTCCAGCTGATGGATGGCTGCACAGAAGAAAGTTGTAATGTCTGCCATGTGTCCTTCTTTAGCAGTTGCTGCTTTTTTTGAGGAACTGGATTTGTTAGGTCCTTTCAGAGCATACCTACTGGACTGACGACCTTACGCATGGGGAACCTGAGTGTGAATTCCGATGGGATCCAGGACTAAGCCAAGCACCAATGTGTTTAGCAGAACTTCTACTTACTATTGCCAAATGACAAACCTATAAAGTTTGATGTGGAAAACTGAGTGCTTTACTGCTCAGAGTGCCTTCAGCCCTGGAGGTTGGAAGTTGAATGCAGATTTTGATAAACACAGTTTCAATTTAGGTTCCCAAAGAACTAGGTGGGGTGAGGTGCTTAAATTTTTTCTGGATCTAATCTCCAAACTCCAGGTTTGTATGAATAATGGAGATGTAACAGTTTACAGATAAACAGTTTACAAATAGTGGAGATGTAACAGTTTACAAATAAAGCAGAGTTCTTGATTTTGGAGATAAATTAGACAATTATATATTGACTGATAATCTACTACTAATCACACAAAATCAAACAATGATCAGGAGATATTTACAGTAATTCTAGGTGCGCTGTCTCTTTTTTTTTTTTTCCCCCCAGATCATCTCTTTGGACTGGAGATTAGTTATTAAGAAAGCAGAATGTGAAGGGCTAGATCATACCCCAAATTTTCTTTGGGTGAGAGAAATTGTCAGAGGCTTGTCATAACATCTCAGGCTCTGGGATATGTTATTTAGTTAATACATTTCTCCATTAGCTGGAAAACATTGAAGTTAAAGTATGTGATAAAAGTGGTTAATTCACAGACACCAAAACTGCGACTCCTCTTCCTTACTTCCATATTTCATCCATATCCGATTTGCACACTGAGGAGAGGCTAATTGCTCAGCACACTATTAGCAGTTGAGAATTCAGTCAGACTGAGAGAATAAGGAAGGTTTTATTTTACTTTTCAGATTTCTTGCACTGTAAAATGGAAAAAGGGCTTTGAGATCTAGCTTTTGATGAAAACATGTTAATAAACCTTTTTTCTGATAATATGCTCTTCATAAAGATCAATGAAACTGAATATTTTGGGCAAAACTCCACAAATGATAGTCAGCAGTGGAAGAAGTGTTTAGATACAGAAGATATTAAAAATAATGCAGTAGATTTTAGTTTTCAGTAATGGATCTGCATTTTAACAGTATTTAAACATTAATTCAGGTAAACTTCCTATACTAAGACTTGTTGTTTTGTTGAGGAACAGCTATTTAAATCATATGGAAATGAAATTATTATTTTGAAATATGGGCAAGGAGATTTTACTGAATACCTAATATACATGTTACATTCAGATGCTATCCTGTAAGGCTTACCTATGTTAACAGAACATCTGTTTGAAATATTTTTATGTATTATCTGCATTCGTAGTTAGTAGCTGCCAGATAAATAATTGTAGAGACAAGGTGATTTTTTTCACTGAGTCATCACAGTTTGATAAGTCATTTTAATTATTATGTGGTGCATATTTAAAAGACAGCAATTTGTTATGAGCTCCAGGCTGAAACAAGGCAAACTTACAGGACTGACAAGGCTGTGCCAATAGAGTGACTCTACTTCTAGACATTGCAGCAAGACATTTCTTATAGATGTTTTTTCTTCTTCCTCTATTTCCCTCTGTAGAGGTCCTTCTGTAGTGCCATGGTAGAGGAGCTAAGGATGTCTCTGAAGTGTCAGCGTCGATTAAAACACAAGCCACAGGCCCCCGTTATTGTGAAAACAGAAGAAGTAATCAACATGCACACGTTTAACGACAGAAGGTTGCCGGGTAAAGAAACCATGGCATAGAGCTGGGAAGCCAAATACCCCAAGCACAAACTGTCGTCTTTTTTCCAAACAAACTTGCGAGAATGTTTCCTGTGGAAATATGCAACCTGTGCAAAATAAAATGAGTTACCTCATGCCGCTGTGTCTATGAACTAGAGACTCTGTGATCTCAGCAGTTGCAATGGCCAGACTCGAATCACAAGCATCATGGATCAACCAAGTTATGCGGGGTTACACTGTTCGTCATGGGTTTCCACCATTCTGAATGAATGAATGTTCCATGTGAGTTTTGTGGCTGGTTTCAAATGCAGTCTCAGTGAGAAATTACAGGTTCCTTTTGAAGTTCAACGGTTGCCAGGAGATGGAGAATAAATGTCCAAGATGATACTAACCACGGAAGGAGTCTAGTAACAGTAATATCTCAAAACTGTAGTGGAACTAGAAACCATATGTTCTTCTGAACTTCCAAGCATAGAAGAGTTGGTAACTGCTGGTAGACTGAAACTACCATCTGGACAGGCGATACGAGCTTCCTGGATGGGAGAAATGTTAAAGTGAAGAAACATGAATCCCATGAGTAGAAGGATAAATATGAGGATGCTCACCTGCTTATGGGACTGTCTGTGTCACTGAACTAAGTAATAAAATAATAATTAAAAAAAAATCAGTAACTTAAATTTACCTGGGCTGGAACTTTGATCTAAAAAAACAACAAAAAAATCCATAATTTTGACCCAATTTTTAGATGAATGAAAGTTTCCTTAGTACAAAGGAATGTATCTTACAACCTTTAGATATAAGAAATTGCTTTTTTTCTTTAATTGTGAAAAGAGGGAGGGGGGTGGGAAGCCGTGTATTTCACACATAGAGGGCTTGCATTTTAGCCTGGAGGGATTTTGAAACCCTTGTTCCTGCTACTAATTGAACTCAATGGAGCCTGTGCAATTCTCGCTAATATTGGAAGTGGGATGGGTCACCTAAAAGAAGTGAATGTGGAGAACTTTAAGGAGGACTGCATTTTTCAATACAGTCACAGTACTAAATGAACAAAATTCTTGAGCAGTTTTTTTTTTTTCAAAAAAAAAAATGTTCAGGTTTATTTGTGGAAATGCAAGATTTCTATGAAAATAGTTTTTGTATGGAAATTTTTGTAATACTTTTTATCAACAAAATAAGAACATGTGTTTCTGTCAGGGGTGTGATGCCAAGCATGAATGGTAGTGCGTGTGCACCACCAACGTTTGGTGAAAACTATTTTTATCAAGAAAAAGGAATCTTAGAAGAGACATATTTTCAAGTTAGATAATATAAAAAATAGGTGCACTACCATCACTGCTTACCATGCTACACCCCTGGTTTCCACTAGGCTGATAACATGCTGTCATGAACAATTGTGTGTAAGTGGTAAAAGACACAGACCTCTTGACCACATTGTGATAACAGTTAAAGTGCACTCAGTTTGCTGTTTGAATCCAATGCACAAAATTAAAAAAAAAAAAAAAAGTATTAAAATTATGTCAGTTTTAGTTGTTTTGTTTTTGCCGTGTGATTTGAGCAACTTATGTGCAGTACTTTGTGTCAGTACTGGTACTTAGCCTCAGCTTAGTGCCCTATCCTGCTGCCTCTTGCCACTGAATATGTGGCCAGAGAGTTTGCTGGGATTTCTGAGAGAAGCCAGTACAGCACATTGTGATAAGTTTTTGCAGGATCTGGCTCTTAGCTGCTTCAAAGCTAATTTATATGTCCTGCCTGTGGTGAGTTCCTGGACATAACATTTTGAAATACTGCCCTACAGATGCTGAGTCTTGCACCTCTGTCTACTGTAAATTTATTTGTATCTCAACAAAAAATGTATAGGGTGGGCTATGTAGGAATGCTATGTCAACCAAAAAAGATTATGAAGATGGTCTTTATATGGAAAATAATTAATTTGACTAATTTAAAAAAACCCTTTTAAATTATCATAGATAATCAGTCATTGGCGAGTAATGAGGTTATTTGTTTACTGGGGCTTAGTTTAATCTTATCATCAACTTTCTAGCACAGGAATAAAAGATATATCATTCAAATTGTAGAAATTGTATTATGAAATGTGGGGGGGAAGGGGGAGGTTTGTGTCTACTACCCGGTTCTCATAAATCTTCATAGAGACTGAGCTGGCCATTTCCATTGTAAACAGGGACTGAGAAAGCAAATTTCCTTATATTTGTGAGAGTTTCACCCCCATTTATGTGATAACAAAGAACAGATTATCTTTGTCTGAAGTATAAACAAGATAAAAACACCTTCAGCAAAGATTCTGAAAATGAGTATACTTACGTAATACATATTTAAGTTGATTCTTTAAAATACAAAGGGGAAGAAAATAATTGTCGTACAACACAATGAAAACTCCTAATTATGATGGTTTGGAATGGAAAAAAAATTGGCTATTGCATTTGATTGATGATTTACAATAAAATTTGTAAAATCATGTAATAAAATGCTGTATTATATTCCAACAAACCTTTCTTTTCTCCATTAAGGGTGTTGAAATAAGCAGGATTCCATTCTCACCTTGATGCACATGACTAATTCTCATTAAGCTTTATGTGAGCCGAAGTGTGAATGCAGAATATGTCCCAAATGTTTTATTGGGTCAAAGTCCCCCAAGGAACAAAAATCCTAACACAGAAGTAGTGTGGCTTAATTAAGATTTCCATGAGAATTTCAGCCTTCCATTATTAAGGGAAATATGCAAAGTAACTGGAGATTTGTATTTAAGATCAAGACTAGAAATGCATGGCTCCACAGATTCATAGTAGGATAATGGCTTTTTTTTAAAAATCGTACACTAATTCATAGTTACTTTGTTGTGCATTAGTAATTATTTCTGTATCTTTCACAGAAAATGAAGACATTTAAGGAAAAATGACTAATAAAGAGTTGACCCCCAAAGTAGTAGAAAATACTACTGGTAGTTTTGTACTCCAGAAAGCTCAACGGTTCATTTTCCCTTCACTGTTGTGAAGGAAATCCTCAATTCTGAAGAAAACTTCCTCATTTTGAAAGGTCTCTGAATGGCTAGTCCCAAATTCTCAAATTCTCATGTAGTATAAATTTCTATAGGGTCATTAAAATCAATGGAACTACACCAGCTAAAATCAAGTGAGTGTCTGGCCCATGAAGATTCAGACTCTGTACATAACTGCTTTATGTGCTTTCATATATTAGCTCAATTAGTCTGTTGATTTCCCAGGACAGTATGATGGGTGCTTCTCTGAATGACCTTGAATGTCACTCTAGAGAAGACTTTTAAAGCAGTTATAACTCAGTTATATGGTGCTACCTGGTGGATGACAATTGGAGGTAAAAACGGAACAGGACTTTTTTTGTTTTGTTTTGTTTTTGTGTGTGTGTGTTACTGTATCTGTTTTAAGGAAGATAGAGGTCTATAGTCTTCAAGGATCTCAAGACACACAATTTTGATCTTCAGGTTGCCTCAGCATGGTCATATAGCAATAGATAACTACATGGATATTACAGAATAAATGACAAAAACCCCTTTAGCTTATTGATAAATGTCATTTGTGAAGGAGTGGTAGTGAAAATTCTGAGCCAAATAGTTGGATGAAATCAAGATATATGTGGTGTTTTATAATAAATATTTGGCTGATTATAGACATCAGCAGGCAATTTCATAGTATTCCCCTATTACATAAACACAAATACAAACTCATCCAGGAAGTATCTGCAGGTTTTATATGAGATATTACTTTCTGAAGTTTCTATCTATCTCAATTTTCAGTTGAAGAATTCAGTATAGGTTTGACAGAACCTTTTCTTTCATGTTTATATTACTTGAGGGTCTGTGCATTAATCCTTCCTGGTTTCATCCATAGAGTCTTCCAAAAAACCAAAATAACTCTGTTTAGCCCTACTACACTAACTAATTAATATTTCAGAATGGAAAAGACATAATTTATGAAGAAAACCTCCCCACCAAGATCCAAAGCCTCAAATAGAAGTAGGAGAAATGCCCTGATATTCTACAAAATCAAAATGTTTTCAGGGAAAAAGGGTCATGAGCAGAGATAACGGCATACAAAGAGGTAAAAGATAATGCTATAAAATTTTTTTTTTCATTATTATTATAAGGATATTAGAAAAATATTTAAAGTACTTTAGACACAACTTCACTTAGTTGCCAAATACATTAGAGTCTCTAAATACATCAACAATCACAAAATATGATTGCAGTGCTGACTACCTTGAAAGCAGCGTCAATACTCCTACTTCAGAGGAACCAAGATTTTGTCCAATACATCCCCAAATTGTGTACTGATACAATATTAAAGGCAAAATACAATACCAGCCTGCGTTTAGGTGTACAGGAGCAATTGTGCTTTTTGTCATATTTTCAAAGGCGTGTAAGAAAAGAAAGGGTCACTGAGGTTGATTCATCTGACATCCAAGATCATTGCTTTCCAACCTCAAATATGTTAGTGTCCTGTTCCCTTCCAGTCTTGCCTCTCTGCCTTCCTACAAGCACCTCTTACACTTTCAAATTTATTTTCAAACCCCTTTTCTTCTGGCTTTCCTATAAAATGTAGTTCTAATTAAAAATAAGGTTACTCAAGCACCTCATCTCCCCAGTTTGTATCCACCAAGACAAACACACTGGCTTTTCATGTGACTGTAATCTAATTGTCCTTCTTTTCATTTACTATCCCTCTCTGTTCCCTGCCTGTGTTATCTTCTCCTGTTGTTCTTGTACTTGCCTAGACTGTAAGCTCTTAGGGGGCAGGGAATCTGTCTTTGATTTGTTCTATGTAGCACCATGAACTATGGAGCTATATAAATAATAAAAAAAGTAGATCTTCTTAAATGATGTTTGAAGTGATAGTGATCTGATTGACTGCCAGTCTAGTAATATATTGTTTTAGCTCATTGCCTGAAATCCTAATTACTACAGCAATAGAATAATCGAAAAATAAAAATAATAAAACCAACCCAAAGGAGCTATCACAATGACTCATCTTACTGGAGATTTCCCTACATGGTTGGGTTTAGGCGTATAGAACATCATGTTCACATAGCTTCTGTAAGGGTTTTAATATGAAATCAGCTACATTGAAAATGGAAAATGTAGGTTAACACATAAAAAGAAGGTTTATATGCAGGATGAGCTTTGCAAAAGAGAACTTTTAATTGGTTTAAGCTTGGAAAAGCTATGATTAAGCAATTTGTTAAGTTGAACACCAGGCATCTTGCCTGCCTTCATTGTATCTGCCTGCTTAGATGAACAAGCCTCTCATTGTCAAAATCTGTGCCAATCCTATTTTATTAATTATTTTATGGACATAATTAGAAATTTTCTATGAAAGATAATTCTAATTAAAAACTAAAGAAATACTTCCTCTTGGTCCTATAGAACACTAGCTTTCTATAAGTGCTGGAATGAAAGAATTATGGGAATTTGAGAAAAATGCTAACTAGATAAATGAAAGGAAATGATGCATCTTGAGAACAAACATATCAGCTTTCTCTTTTACCTTTTTCTTCTTCAAGGAATGCCACTCTGTAATGATGAACTTTATTTTTCTGAACATTGAAGTGTACACTGGAAATTATACATAGATATATCTTTCAGGAATTCTCAGAGCCAAGAGAATGCCTTTCTTTCCTTGTCATACAATGTATGCATACTTTTTCCAGCTACTTAGGAAATCTAGCATGAGCTAAAAATAATGGAAGAATCTTAGAGTTCCTTCTTTGCCATGACTGTAGGAGTTTTCTCTTATTTCGGAGGAAATAAGATACTTAGTCTTACATTAAACTTACCTGAAAAATTATATGAAAACACAGAAGACTGATAAATGTTTGAGCTGTTGTTAATGTTCCTTGGGCTACATCATCCACCACAGAACAAATTCATAGGAATTTGGTTTTGAAGGTACAAGTTCAAACCTTATGATGGATTTATGCCAAACGTTGTCTCTTGCAAGTCTCCCATAAGTAGACTGCTGGCTGTTAAGCCCAGGGAATGGAAAGCAATGTAATGCAGTGATGGTAACCATATAATTCTCTTTATGCTTTAACCATGCTAACTGGCTGGGCCATGTACACTCAGGTAGATCAATAGGAATTTCTGATATGTATATCTGCTAAGCCATTCTATGCATTAATGTCCATGTTAAAAATGCTTATTTGTAATAAGTAAAAAATACTTGTGGGATTATCATAGAGGCATCTCTTATGGAATAATAGACTCACAATATCACAGAATCATTGAGGTTTTGAATTGCGGAGTTCAGTGACTTCTCCAGATGGAAGGCCTTCTGGAGATAGTCGAGTCCAATGCCCCTGTTCAAAGCAGGGTCAACTAGAGAAGATTGCGCAGGATGTTGTCCAGTCAGGGTCTGAAAATTTCCAAGGATGGAGACTCCACAGCCTCTCTGTTTCCAGTGTTCAATTACACTTACAGTGAAAAGGATTTTTTTCCCTCACATTTAAAGGCAATTTCTTGCATTTCAGTTTGTGCTCACAGCCTCTTATCATCTCACTGGACACCACTGAGAATCTGGTTCCATCTTGCCCCCATCAGAGTCTACTGAGCCTTCTCTTCTCCAGGCTGAGGAGTCCCAGTTGTCTCAGCCTCTCCCTATATAACAGATGTTCAATCCCTTAATCACCTTTGTGGCCTTTTGCTGGGGACCATATTCACTCTGTTATGTACCTGTCTCTCTTGTACTGGGGAGCCCAGAGCTGGACCCAGCACTCTAGATGTGTCTCACCAGAAGGGGAAGGATCGCCTTCCTTGACCTGCTGGCAATGGTCTTACTAATGCAACAAATGGCTTTGTTGCTCTTCTTAGCTGCAAGG
Source organism: Harpia harpyja (assembly GCF_026419915.1). Lineage (NCBI taxonomy): Eukaryota > Metazoa > Chordata > Aves > Accipitriformes > Accipitridae > Harpia > Harpia harpyja. Next base: position 13,576,876 of record NC_068942.1, on the reverse strand, counting down.
GCACATTGCTGGCTCATGTTCAGTTTGTTGTCCACCAGGACCCCCAGGTCCTTCTCTGCAAAGCTGCTTTCTAGGTGGTTGGCCCCCATCGTGGGTTAGTGCATGGAGTTATTCTTCCCCAAGTGCAGCACATGTCATTTCCCTTTGTTCAACTTCATGAAGTTCCTGTTGGCCCATCTCTCCAGCCTGTTGAGGTCCCTCTGAATGGCAGCACAAACATCTGCTTTATCAACCACTCCTGCTTTGTGTAATGTGCATACTTGCTGAGGATGCACTCTGTCTCATCATACAGATCATTAATGAAGATGTTAAACAGTATGAGACCCAGTATCGACCCTTTGGATACATCACTAGTTACTGGCCTGTGGCTGGAATTTCTGCCACTGATTACAACACTTCGACCATGACAGTTGAGCCAGTTTTTGATCTACCTTACTGTTTACTGACCTAGACCATACTTCACCAGCTCGTCGGTGAAGTTGTTATGAGAGATAATGCTGAGAACATTGCTAAAGTAAAAATAAACAACGTGCACTGTTCTTCCCTCATCCATGAAGCCAGTCCTCTCATTATAGAAAGCTATCAGGTTGGTTAGACATGATCTCCCCTTTGTAAATCCATGCTGACTACTTCCAGTCACCTTCTTGTCCTTAATAAGTTTGGAAATAGTTTCCAGGAGGATTTGCTCTATCACCTTCCCAGGAATGGAGATGAGGCTGATGAGCCTGTAGTTCACATCCTCCTTATTGCCCTTCATGAAGGTAGGAGTGACATCTGCTTTCCTCCAGTCCTCAGGCATCTCTGCAAATCACCATGAGCTTTCAAAGAGTATCAAAAGTGACCTCACAATGACATCAGTCAGCTCCCTCAGCCTTTGCAGGTGCATCAAAGTCTCATCATTTTATATATGTCCAATTTGTTTGAATGTTCCCTAACCCGATCCTTATCCACCAAGGGTAAGTCTTCCTTGCTCCAAACTTTCCCACTGGTCTCAGGGACCTGGCTTTTCTGAAGGCCAGTCTTACCCATGAAGACCCAAATTGAAAAAGATACAGAGTACTTGTCCTTCTCCATGTCCTTTGTCACCAGGCATCCACCCCTATTCTGAAGCTGTCCCACAATTTCCCTAGTCTTTCATGTGCTGTTGATATATCTTTAGAAACCCTTCTTGTTGCCTTTCACAATGCTTGCTGGAGTCAATCCAGGTGGGCTTTGGCATTTGTAAGACTGTCCCTGTGTTCCATGACTGCTTTCCTTGGGATTCTTCCAAGCAGGTCTTAGAAGGTCAAAGGCCAAATTCTGCTCTCCTGAAATCCAGGATTATGATCCTATTTTTTGCCCTGATCCTCTTCCCTCAGAATCCTGAAATCCATCACCTGCAGCCAATACTGTCCCTCACCCTGATTCCTCCATGTTTGTAAATATGAGATCCAGCAGAGAACTGCTCCTCTTGGCTCCTCCAACACCCATGTCAGGAAGTTATCATCAAAGCACTGTAGAAATCTCCTGGGCTGATTGTGCCCTGCTGTGTAGTATCTCCAGCAGATATCAGGGTGTTTCAAGTCCCCATGAGGACCTGAAGGGTTTGTGAACATGAGGCTTCTTCCAGTTGTCTGAAGACATAATCTACTTGCAATTTGCAACATGCAAGACAAATTATGAACTTTCCATCAGACCATAAATATCCTTTCATCTTCTTTTGCAATATCCTTTCATCTTCATTCACTCAGAACTCTTATTCAATAATAAAAAAAATTCTTGGTCTCTGCTTAGAAAATAACAAAAAATACTTTTATTTTTTTTTACAGATTTTTTGCTGCTGAGTCATTTCTGAACATTGCCAAGAGACCCATGACTAAATATCTGTCCAGCTGGACTTCAAATTTTAGTGACTTGTCTGATTAGGTGACAAAAAGCTAAGAAAATTTCATCTCTGCAAACATGGTGGACAGCATTCACTACCTTAGAGGGAGCAGCATGGTGACTGAAAGCAGCTGGTGCACAGTTCTGTTTTGAAACATTTCAGACCGTTTAGTTCCTTCAAAATGGATAGCCATTTTCAGCATACCTTATTAACGGGCATGTTTTCATCTTTCTTTCTGAAAGTTTTGAAGCAAAGTTGCCTGACACGGAAAAAAAAAAAAAAAAAAGCAAAAGCTGTTTGTGTTCAAGGTTCATGAGATCCAGCAGCTTCTTCTAGACCTGAATACTAGCCTATGACTCAGATAGCTCACAGATAGTAGAATTTTAAATCACAGACTCATAGGAACTTGGTAACTGCAGAAGCACATGTGTGGCTTTCAAATTACCAAAAGAAGTTGAAATAAGTGCCATTACCTGAATCAGTCCTAGATTCAGAAGAGTGTGCAAGATGCATAGTTGAACTACAGCTATATTTGTAGTTCTGTTTGATAAAGCTTGTCAGGCTTTTTCATTTTATGTTTTTGTTTCTTTCAATTAATGGTTCCCAAAATAACTCAAATCTACTACTAGCTACTTGCTGTGCACTCTTGCGTGTCTCTATGTATTTTAAGATCAGTACAGCATTCTACCAGACAAATGATCTTTGGCCAGAATCTAGCCTAAGGGAGACAGCGTATGGCCCTTAGAATCAAAATAACCCATTTATAACCAGGCTATTGAAATTATCAGTTGTCCACGTTTCAGCTCAAAGCTTTCTTTTCTGTTGATGGATATTATATTCAAATTTCTAGACTTTTATTTTCTTTTTCCTTTTCTTTATTCCTGCTGTACATAGGTTCACATTATAGGAATCCTTAGTCTAATGTTGTATTCCAGAAATTACCTATGAAGCATAGAGATCATTTTAGTTTCTACAAGACAGTGAAACAACTCATATTCCACTTGTGAACCTGTGATACCTGCTGTTAGCAGGCTGAGTTTCACGATAACAATTCCTTCATTTTTCTTGTAAATTCATTGCCTTTTCTCTTCCTTTTTGTTTTTGTTCTGGTAACTGGATTTCTTTTATTGTTTTTGGTTTTAACTTTTGTGTTCATGTAGAGTGCCTGCAAAAATGGCATGCTAACAAATGTAAACATTACTTAGTAGCAATAAGAAAAAAAAGTAAGCAATTTCTCAGAATGGTGTCTATCTTGTCTCCAAGATATTCTGGTCTAAGAAGTTTACGTGATGACATCACATTAACTTGAGTTAAGGATCCACTTCCAGGATACCAGTTGTTCAACGCTTCTTAATGTGTTTGGGCCCTCTGTAATATCAAAAATCTGTACTACTAGCATTGTTTTGACAAGACCAAGTTCAATCATACTGCACATCAGCAGTACATCTGTTATGTCTTTTGCTATTTACAGAACAAAATTAATATGATATGACTACAGAAATGCTGGGACTTCAGTTTATCTACACACTTAGCCTATGGGCCTACCAGGATTTCTTTGGAAGCTGGTAGAAAAACACAAACAATATCATAAATCAATTAGCTATTCTTAAACTGTTGCTCTGAAAAAACACTGCAAGGTGCCATTATATTTTAAATGGAAGATACAATGAAGTATGGTCTTTGTAACAAGCTATCCATGGATGAATACATGCTAGATGAACTACAAGGACTCTGGTTCTAGGATATAATTGAATGACCCAATTTCCCATCTGTTTATTAGGATGTGGGGCTCTTAATGCATTATAATTAATATTGACATCTTTGACACTAAAAATGGAACAGTGTGAGCTTTGCTTGAATGTTGTAAATTCTACAGACTTAGATTTTAACCAGGCTAATGTATCTTACTTGTTAGGAAAAGGTTATGAGAACTAGATAATTGATCCTGAGCCCAGTGAGTTCAGTACCCCATTGGTGGCATAGATTAATTTTTAAAACAGATGCTGTCCCTGTCAGACATTTTTCATAGCATCTCATTATGAAGGTGAGTAAGTATGCTATAATCATGCCACTTACCCAACACCTTGCCCAGCATAAATGAAATTAATGGGAATTTTTACAGAATATTTGGACTGGTAAATTACAGGAATTTATATGTATTAGTCCATATTTGCCTGTGTTCCTCAAGGCTTACTCATATATGGTATGGTGGGGTTTTTTCATGGGCTATATATATTGATGCACTGATTGCTACATGAAGCCTACTTTCTTGGCCTCCTAGGCAGATCCATTTTACAATTTTGCTGTCTCTTTTTAAAGTAACAAATGGCTTTGTGAAGATAAATAGGGTAAGCAAATGTAGCCTAAGTTATTTTAAAATATATTAGGAGATGGATCTAAAAATTATAAATATGGCATTAAAATGTATATATTGATTAATCCATTGAAGAATTGCTGTTAAGGCATTTGTTAAAATTCAGTGTATAAAAAGGCAGGTAAGATTGCCTATTCTTGAGTGAAACTTTTTTTTTTTAGCTTCTCATCAGCAATTTTTAATCCTATTTCTAAACTTGTATCAATCTCTCTTTAAACCTGTCAGATATCCAGCAAGTGGTTGATAAAAGATTTCATCATTTAATTCTCTTAAATTTTCTTTTCAGTAATCTAGATGATTCATAATTACAATTGACTCCATTTTTGTCTGCTAGCTTAATTACAAAATCCTTGCAGTGTGTCAGTTTATTAAAGACTTTCAGATAACTAAATTATGGTTAATTTTTGTTATAATTCTGAAATAATTGCTCAGAGAAGTTATGGATTTTTTAAAAAAGTTTTCAAAGATCTAACCAAAGTCCTTTTTTCATACTGGAGACTGTTAAAACAGCTTGTGGATTAATTTTACTCATATATTTATATCTCCATCTGTTGGAGATGCAGATATTTTGTTTGTGTTCCTCAATGACTGTAAATGACATTTTTGGTTTAACCTTCTTTGTAATAGTTTTACTTAGCATATTTTTCCAGTGGGCATCTTCATTTCAGTGTTTGATTTCCTAACAGGCATTAATATTTACATCCTCATAATGACCTCAAAGAGTATTGTTTTCCAATTTACAGAATAGAATAAGTGACGTCATGAAAAGTGAGTTGCATAAACTTAGATAGAAGGTCGGTGTCTACAGTCTCCTAAATCCTTACTGAATGTGGGTGGATTGTGGTTACATGGCCATTTGAATGCAGCATAAATCCAGATTGCTGTCAAAAGGAGAGATTCTGTTCTTTCTCTATTTTCTAGTCTTTTAACAACATTCCCTCCTTTGGGCCATTATACTTTTTTTTTTTTTTTTTTTTTGTGGCCATATGATGAGAAGGATCTCTGCTCCTGCAGAAAACCATCTGAGAATGAAAAGGAGGGAGGGAAGATGAGATTCCAGCTCATGAGAAGCCTTAAGTGAGCTATGTATTACCACAACCAACCGCTGTAGGCAATGATAGCAATCTAGTCTCGCCTTATGTAAAAATCCTTTTTCCCCCAAGTTGAGACAGAAGTACTACAAGAGTACTGTACTTGAATGGAACTGGAAAATGATGCTGGGTTGTGTCAGTTCTAGTACAACTTTAGTAACAGGGGGCCTGGTCCTGGCGTCACAGGCTGGGGTGTCTGTTCTGCTTGGATGCTGGCCAGCCCTCCTATGCACAGCTGTTTTGGGAAGGGGGGGTCCTGGAGCAGGTGATGCCCCAGAACCTCTGCTAATGAGCAGCCAGAGTTGCTCTGCACGCTTTTCCTGCGTGGATGGTGTGGAGTAATTGCTGGAGGTGACTTATTGATATGATGTCCCCCTCTTAAGGCAAGGTAAACCTCCAGGGTGGAATGTGGTAGATATACATGAAATCTGTTCCATAATAATTCCCTAAGCAACATAACCTGCAATCTTAGATGTTAGCAACACCAGGGGAGCTTGGTATGCTGACTCTAAGAGAAACAACACAGAGGGTGGAGCGGAATGGAAGTACTGCAGCCAGGCTCTGTGATATCACCACAGGGATGGGGAACTGGAACTACCGGAACAAGAATGGAAGGTTTCTGCATTGAATCCACTGAAGCAAGGAGGTGAAACAATGGGGTTCTGTAAACGCTATTGCCTTACTTCTGTTTTATATCATAGGTGCCCAGTTCTGTAGTAGTGACATGCAAAATCATGTCCTCTGGGTGAACTTTGCTCATTATAATCTCATTATAATACCAAAACACACCTCCATCCCAAAGGCTATCCTCCTTCAAGGTGTGACCGCCCCTTACTGAGCATGCGCACTGAATTTTCTCTAGCGTATATCTTTAAAAGTAAAGTGAAGAGATTTTATACCAATCATAATAAAGGTATGTATGACTAGAGTCACTCAAGCTCCACCTAAAAATAAGAAAGTAGTATAAGGGCTTAAGAGAGGAGGAATGCTAGGGAAGATACCATCATAGACAAGTTGGGAGGACATCGCTGACTTCTGGGATCAGTTGACGGGCTGATCCTCCCTTCTCCCCCCCAGGGACACCTATTGAGTAAGATTCGAACCCTCGGTTATACCGAGTGCTTCCCTGGGAAAATTAGAAATCTCTAGAGTTTTTCCATAATTTAATGCATTTGTAGTTGACTATATTATTCATATTCTTGGTACTTGCACGTGCTTTGCAGACAGTGTATTTATCACCAGCAATCCAAAAGAACCTGCACTTCTGTTGCTTTAATAAACTGTACTGTTCATTAAAATCTAGCCATGATAGTTCATTGAACATGACTAGATTGAAAGTACATTACACTATTTGTGCATCCATGATTGTGACAGTTCACTATATATTGAACACAACCGGACTTATAGCATGGAACTGGGCATCACTCAGAACCTAAGCCTAGCCACCCCCAGCCCTCTGATATCTGAGGACAAGCTGGAATGCAAGGGGGTTTATTTTCTGCCAAACTTCTTTACCCTTTAATGCAACAGAACAGATAAGTATCAGGTGCTCAAGCAAGCCAAGTCCTCATTTTCAGCTTCATTCAGTGTAAGGACTCAGATCTCCCTCTGACTTGTTTGCAGCTGGAGTGCTGCAAATGAAGTGAGAAGACTGCAGCAGAGCATGGGGAAACCCACCACATATGCTGGGTTTTGGGAAAGAAAAAGACACTGAAAACATCACCACTTTGGAATGGCATTGAATCAGAATTTTCCTTCTCTGGACCGTCTTAAACGTAATGCTGTTTTCCAAAAAAATCATCAGCTATTAGTAATTTAATTCCTATTTTGTGTAGTGGAACATGGTGTATTGGCTTTGCGTGGCAAGGTTTTGGTAGCGAGGGGGGGTTACAGGGCTGGCTTCTGTAAGAAGCTGCTGGAAGCTTCCTCTGTGTCCGACAGAGCCAATACCAGGTGGCTCTGAGACGGACCCGCCACCGGCCAAGGCCGAGCCCATCAGTGATAGTGGTAAAGCCTCTGTGATAACATTTTTAAGAAGGAAAAAAGTTGTTGGGACAAACAGAAATGGCAGCCGGAGAGAGGAGTGAGAACATGTAAGAGAACCAACCCTGCAGACCCCCAGGTCAGTGCAAAAGTAGGGGAGGAGGTGCTCCAGGCACCGGAGCAGAGATTCCCCTGCAGCCCGTGGGGAAGACCATGGTGAGGCAGGCTGTCCCCCTGCAGTCCAGGGAGGTCCGCGGTGGAGCAGATATCCACCTGCAGCCTGGGGAGGACGCCACGCCGGAGCAGGTGGGTTCCTGAAGGAGGCTGTGACCCTGTGGGAAGCCTGCGCTGGAACAGGCTCCTGGCAGGACCTGCGGATCTGTGGAGAGAGGAGCCCATGATGGAGCAGGTTTTCTGGCAGGACTTGTGACCCCGTGGGAAGCCCACACTGGAGCAGTGTGCTCCTGAAAGACTGCACGTCGTGGAAGGGACCCATGCTGGAGCAGTTCGTGAAGAACTGCAGCCCGTGGGAAGGACCCACATTGGAGAAGTTCGTGGAGGACTGTCTCCCGTGGGAGGGACGCCATTCTGGAGCAGGGGAAGAGTGTGATGAGTCCTGCCCCTGAGGATGATGAAGCAGCAGAAAATAACGTGTGATGAACTGACCGTAAACCCCATCCCCGTCCCCCTGTGCCGCTGGGGGGTAGGTAGAGAATCCGGGAGTGAAGTTGTGCCCGGGAAGAAGGGAGGAGTGGAGGGAAGGTGTTCTGAGATTTGGTTTTATTTCTCATTACCCTACTCCAGTTGATTTGTAATAAATTGAGTTAATTTTCCCCAGGCTGAGTCTGTGCTGCCCATGACAGTAATTGGTGAGTGATCTCTCCTGTCCTTATCTCGACCCACAAGCCCTTTGTTGTATTTTCTCTCCCCTGTCCAGCTGAGGAGGGGGAGTGATAGAATGGCTTTGGTGGGCACCTGGCGTCCAGCCAGGGTCAACCCACCACACATGGATATCCACAAGTACAAATAATAAACATTCCCTGGGAAAAGAAAAAAGAAAGTCTCTACAGTGCCCAGGAAGGTGTGGTGTTAAGTTGCTTGGAGGGGCAGTTTTTTGGATCATGTTTTATTTTTCATTGTTGCCATTTTATCTCTCCTTTTCCCTGGTATTTATTATTTTTCCTTTATCACTGTAAGAGAGAACTATGAACTGTGGAAAGCTCACTTTTATTCCATATCCGTTCTTCCTCGGTATCTTCAGATTCTGCTGTCCAGACTCTCTCTGGGACAGAAATGTAGCGATACTTATTTTTCTTCAGTACAGACCAGGTGACTCTTTCAAGATTATACTGCTTTTCCTGCTATTATTCTCCTAGCTTGAAGAACACTTCTGTGTGCTAATATGGATAGACTTAGCTTTTCAGAAGCTATATCTCAGTTAACACATAATAATACTACATTTTCCTGACAGAAAGAAAAATCCATGTCTCATTTCTTTAAAAAAGAGACAAAATAGTGACACCTTCTGCAACAGAAACATAAAGTGAAAATAATTTTGCAGTTGTCCTTATGAGAAGGTGGGAGTGTTACTCTGCAGTTCAGTTTCTGTGCACTGAAAAAATGAAACCAATAATAATCAGATTTAGACTCTGGTAATAAGTGGCTCTGTTCAGTGACATGGAAAAATCTCCAGGAAACACATAATCAGCCAAACCAATTCCATTTGCACTATAGATGTGTCAGACCCTGACCAAAGTTATGTTCACTCTACCCAAATCTGCCTGACAGTATGCTCAACCATGCAGTTTTCCATTACAGAAATCCTGATGTTGATTCAGCTTACACCAAAGTCTGATTTAATCCCTTATGGTCTCAAGGCTCCTGTTTCATAAGTCAAGCTCTGTACTAAACACAGTTTGTCTGTAATCAAGATTCAAGAACATGATCCTTTTTTATTCAAACGGTTGCTGAGCATCCCCATCTCCCAAAAGGATATTAGTTCTTTTTCAGCCCTGCTGTAGGTATTCTGGAGTGGAAAAGAGAGCCCTATTGCCCCGTTTTTCACAGAGCTCTATCTATGGACTAGAGACAGTCTGCAGGTGATAGACTTGCATAAGGTCCGCATTTGGGAAATGAGCCAAAGGTGTCTGTTGTGGCTGCCAGGGCATGGACATCTCTGCTACAGAAGCAGCCAGAGCCTCTGCCCAACTGTGAGCTTCTAAGGGAAGGACCTGAAGGTGCATTTGGATCTTCATGGTGTTTCTTATTACTTCTCTAGTTAGGAAACATACAGGAGCTTCACCTTAGAATGGAAACAAAGGGGAAGACAGAGATTAATGAGAGTATGTACATGACTTACAGAAATAATACACAGAGAAGACTGACCAGGCTTGAGTCCCTCCCCACCTTTCTTCCTTTCCTCTTTCTTTTCTTTCTTTTTTTACTTTTCTTTTTCCTTTTATCTTTTTTCTTTTCTCTTTTTTCTTTTATCCCCCCCCCCCCGCTTTTTCTTTTTTTTTTTTTTTAACATAGGCCTATCAATAGTCCTGGTGTAATTCTGTATGGTATACTGTTCTGTCTGTATTGATATCTGTTTGCAAGCTGCATTGTGTCATTTGTAGCTTTTCTCTTTAGCCTGGGCTGCTTGTGCTTCCTCTACTGTGAAGAACATTACATTCATGGAACATTTATTTGGTATTGTGAAGAGAGATTTGCGTAGCTGCTGTGCAGGGAAACAGTTAGAAAATGAGAGTGAAAAGAAGAATCAGTGTCTAATAATCTGTCTTTGTCTTCATTTTGTGAGCTCAATTCTGTGTAAGTATTGTCTGGGGAAGATAATAAGTGAGAAAACATACCATCAAGGGATTTCCTGCAGGAGGGGTTATTACATGATCAAAGGCCCGTTGGTGAATGGAACTGTCTTGGTGCTATTTTCATACTTACTCTTTAAACCTCTGCCCATTTTAGTGGCAGGGCAATCAAAGCACTGAACTGCATCTGGTATTTTTAGAGAAGTCTGACTCACACCTAAACATTAAAATGTGTAGCTTTATATTTTCATTTGCCTCAGCAAGGCAGGAACAGATCTAATGGATTCTCTTATAAGAATTTCAGCTGCTGAATACATTGTCCTTCTAATCAATGGTCCTGAGGAACTTTTCAGATATGAACTGAAGGGTTGATCTCAAACAGCAGAGGAAGCTTATGTTGGATACAGGATTGCAACATAAGGAGTTCTTGTTTACCTTGGATCATGGTGGATAACACTGCTCTTTGGAGAGAATTACCACAGGAAAACATGCTGAAAGCATTTAAACTGTGACTTGAATGATTTGAACAGCACTTAAAAATCTATTCTCGACAGTCATTCCCCAACTGTAAAACAGCAAAGATCAAGAAGGCTTTTTTTCTATAGGTTATCCAAAATGGAGAGTATTTCTCAACTCTGTTTTTAACCTTCTGTTGTTTTAACTGTAGACAATCCTAAGGATGAGCCTTAAGACTGAAAGCTTCTTTTGCTTTTGTTTTTAGCCTTTAACAACATAATCTGCATACTGTTATGAAGACAATATTTTGCATATTATACTCTTGGCATTTTGTAAGCACAAATCATCCATGGTTGACCTTGTCCTTGACATTTTGAGGTCTCTGAAATATTTCTGGCACGTTCCTTTTTAAAAGGAAGGGTTGGCAATTGTGTCCATGATGCTTGTTCTGAGAAGACACTGTTTTCTTCTATGAAGCTTGTATGGTTCCAAAGAGACATGCAAAGGCTAATGAAAATATGCCACTGAAGCTGCAGAACAGATACAGTGATGCTGCACTGTAATGCAGACAGTTGCCAACTGTAGCAAAATTGCAGTGAAGAACATTTTAGTTGCATAAGGAAATTCAGCATCCAGATCTATAAGAACACAGCAGAGAAAGAAAAAAGAACAAAAGAAAATTAGAGTAGTACTGTCTCTGCTAATTCACTTTATGTTGGTTTGTAAGCTTCCAGAATAAACACTGTATAGCAGTGGCTGTATCCCATGAACACATGGCCAACTAAATTCTGGACATAATCTTCCCCTTCCTACCTCTTCTTCCAGACTGGGGAGAATTATCTCACTCTTTTATATGGAGTAGTTTATTGCTGCCTTTGCAAACCAGCTACTGTAACCAGCACACAGAAGTCTTGTGTTTTTCCATTCACTAGTTATCCTTGCTTCTTTGCAGAATGGAAGGGTAAAATAAATTGTGTCCTTTGCTCTCCTAAGTGATTCTGATCTCCCCTTTGGTCTCCTGTTCATCCAAGATAGGACAGTGACAGTCTAACCTTTATCATCTCTCTGGCAAATGTAACTTAACAGAAGCTGAGTAAATATGACACAAATGAATTGTGTTCACATTTAAAGCTGGAGCAAAACACTTATTTTATTTTCCTAATTTTATTAATCCTGAATGTTCTTTTATGCAAATGCAAGAGAACAAATGGCTTAACTTTGCCAGTCTTTTAGTCCATTTGGAATTTGCAAGCTGAGCTTTGTAAAAAAGTTGGGAGGGTCCCTGGCAAAGGGGACTCTTAGAAGTTAAGAGCCTGTGCTCTGTCTTCATCTGAGAAACTGGGTTTACAGGGTCTGATATAAAAGATTGCAGTTATAGCACTGAATCAACCTACAGGCAGTTTATTAGGGAAAGAAGAGGGAATATGAGCTCGGTGAGTGTTTGAGATTATTAGAGCTTAAAAAAATATCCTTCAGACTATGGAAACCCTGTCAACACTCCAGTAAACCTAAATATAAACTATGCTAGTGAAGGTGTAAATTGAAAATGAAATTGACAACAATGATTTAAAGAGTGTTTGGATTAATTATTTATGTTGTTTACAGAACCCAAACCCCTGCTAGGTCTTTTAGAGAATATATAACAGACATGACATTTTTCCTTACTGCATCCTCCCTTCCATTTTCTTTGCCTATCATTGTCACCAGAGCCTTAGACAAGGAAGACGTGACAGAACTTGCCGAATTATTTATGTCTATCTCAATATTCCAGCGTGTGTTCCAGTGTATGTAAAAGTATCGTTGGAAGAATAATTAAACAGTCAGAGCAAGACACCAGTTTGCTAAAAGGTTTTATTTACCTTTGTGTGTAGCATATAAACCCAAGTCTGTTTAGACCCTAGGTATTTGCAGGAGCCATTTTCTAATTATTCCATTTACATTCAATTATGCCTTTTGTGGACTTCACTGAAACCATTACCATAACCCAGAAAACAGCCTTGTAGGTAGCTACACAAAAAGCATGTTATTATCATTCACTCTTAACAGAGGCAAGCTGAGAAAATTGCAACAAAAATAACAGCAACCTGCTCTTGCGACTTTGTGGAGGTACTGTTTAAAGGCTCCCTTGTGTGAAGGTTATTTGCTGACAAAGTTCCAGATCACCAGGCAAGTAAGGGAATAAATGACACAGCTAATTGTTGAACTTGGATATTCTGAAAAATCAGACAGACATACACACAAAATATGCTGAACAGAGCCATGAGGCAGGCTGGTGTCTTGGGAGCTTTTTTTCCTTGATACCATGAACCAGTCAGTAACTTTACATGACGTACACACCTCACTGAACCCAATAAACTGTAAAACTTCAGCCTGGTTAATTACAGGTTTAAAGCTGCAATGTGTTAAACAAGAAATAGCAAGGACATGACACACAATGTGAAATCTTCTGTTCCAATTTCCCTTCATTTTGAAATAAAGAAAAGGTGTGACAATAAAAGCAGACAGACTGCCTGAAAGTAAAACAATGAGTGTGGTAGTCTAGGTTGTTCTAAGATACATGCTCTGTGAGAATGAATAATAAGTGTTGATGTTTACAGACTGCAGACAGTGACTATGCCATAAACCCCCACCTTTTTCTGCTTGTGCTTCTGCAGCGTCTCCACACAGGCTTGCAGTGCTAAGCTACCAACCACTCTGACTTTCTATGTACTTTTTCATAATATAAATGCAACAAGGTAATTAAAAAAAGGTTAATATTTGAGCATTTGATGTGTGGCAAGAAACGGTGAAAACTGTTATCTGCAGCAAAGAGTTAATTAAAAGATTTGGTTCTTGGGAGCTGCACATTTTCTCTTTCAGGTTCAAGCATTGGGTCCAATGACCCGGCTGGGAGCATTGCGTTTTGCTTCAGTGCCTGTAACTCTCAATGAGGCAGCAGAGAAAGGTAAACATAAAAGATGTATTTTAACTGGAAATAGTTCTGGCTGTTGGTTAGCTAGCTGTTGTAGAAAGACAGTTTCCTGTAAGCATTGAAATACAGCTGCTTTCAGTAAGGACACACTAAACAACAGAAATATTCTTATGGATATATTTTGTGGATAAAATGTTTTCTTCTGAAGCATAAAACAGACTGAAAGGTGGACCCTTAATAGCTTTCTTCATAATAACTGTGTTTGTGTGACTAATTGTGCTGTCCTATACTAAAAGTCACTGGCAGGTGGTATAGACCCTCCTACTTTGTTTCAGTTGGTGGTCACACAGCCTGTCCCCCCACGGAGAGTGTCCGTCCCAAAGCCACTGTGTTCCTGAGGTGCCAGCTAGCCAGAGAAGGGGTCTGTTTCCACAATAATTCCAGCTCTGTTTTCTGGCACAAGAATAACTAAGGTAATCCTGTTATATAGAAAGACTGCCTGGGGCTATACGAGCTCTCTGAGCTTTCTCGTGATGGAGGTGGGAGAATCCCCATCTGTGGTCAGTCTGTGACCTTGATTCTCATCCATGACTGCTCCCCAGTTAGAGGAGAAGCAGCAGTGAGGGCTAGCAGGGGATGAGGAAAAAGAAGGTGTATTTGCAAAAGTCTCCTTTTACCTGCAGTCAGAGCTACATTCTTTTATAGGAGATTTACAGAAATCCTTAAAATAACTGCAAGCACTGTCTTGCAGATGAAAAGAAATTACCATTTCTATTTCATTTATTTACACCCATGCTTTGAGATGTTCTGAAAAATCTCTGAAGCACAAACAAAAAAAAAAGTCCAAATCTTTGTATTGGAATTCAGCCTGTGATACATTTTAGGAGGTTCTACACATTTTTCCGGTAAGAAAAACTCACATTCCAGGCACTGTAACATGTTAATTTGTGTTAATGCTGGAACAAAGAGCTGGTCATGTTTAGAAACCTAATATATAATTTTGACACAATAAAAATTATCTGTTACCTATGTGAGAGTCTATGTAACAGGATTGAAGGTCTATAGACATCAGAAACATTGACTGAATACAATCTTTCTAATTTTACATTAAATAAAATACAAGTAATTTTCTATTACCCATGAGAAAAGAGAAAATCAAACAAACCAAGGCTAATAATAAGGTATAATGAGACACAATATTGAAATATTCCTAAATAGAAGCTGCAACATACTAAGTTGAGGAAATAAATTAATCAGGAATTCTGTAAATATGAGTCAACTATGGCTACACAGTATAAGGAGAAAAGGTAGCTATGAAGACTGTAATGAAATCTCTTTTAGTTTATAGCTAAGACTGAAGTGAGATCTAAGAACACTGAATTTCAGCAGAACAAATTTTGGAAGTATGCAGGAAATGATGGGTGAAATTGAATGATTCTGAGTAATGGAGAGAAATTTAAAGTGTTTAGAGATAAATTTCTTAGGCACAGACATTATGCATGCCACCTAGCAATAAATACAGTGAGTGGTGGGTATTATTCTGTTGTTTCTTTTCTTTTTCTTCTTTTTTTTTTTTTAATAGCTGATGTAGATGAACAGGGAAATGAAAATTGACCAGCAGTAAGAAAGATGCATACAGTATGTTAAAGAAAGTACAGGAAATGTTAAAACACTGGCAAATTGCTTCAGAAAAGAATAGTAGATAGGGCAGACATTGAAACAAACTTGAGAGTTTTGAATATTTGATTTTCCTTAGATATATAGAATTCCCATAATTTTATCTGAATATGAACACCCTGGTGAATAATTGTTATTATGTTGCAAAAAACATTGCAGTAGCCTGTGTTACCCTTCTGAGGATTTCTAGGCATTCAAATTAGAAGGATTTCACTCAGCCCGTAAAGAGCTGATTTCAGTGCTTTCAAGACTGTTTGCAAAGCAGTATTATTTTACATAAGGAACCTTCCCAAGAGATGATACAAGTCCTGAATTTCTCAGTGCCCAGACACAAGACTACATAATCATCCTTTCTCTTGTTCTTCCTATTTGATTTGACCTAAGAATCTTCATTTTTTTTTTCCCCTGTAGAGCTTCAGGTGAGTGAGAAGGGCATGAAACAGAAGAGGCTGAAGGGTGTTGTCTTCAAGTTGCACTATTTTTGCTCTCTAGACTGTCCCATATTTCCTCTCCCTTAGATCTCTAAATCAGAGATTTAGAAACAGAATTCAATATCTTAAAGACTCTGTTAAATTCAGACTTTTCCTTTGGGACATTCACATTAAGTGCCTATAATCTGTTTTATATGTATCCCTTAGGGTATGATGGCCTCATGATCTCTTTGGTTCTTCCTCTGGGACCAAAGGATTTTCTCCTCCTCCCTACTGCATTTAGATTATTTCTATTTCATTTTTTTCTGTTCATTTTTATGCTGATATATGGGTGGTTTTTGCTTGTTCATTGGAACATGACTTAATTTACTTGGAAAGGACTTTATCCTGCTTCGACAGTGAAACATTGCTGATGAAGTATTATCTCACAAGATCAGCAGTGCTACTGATGTAATATATTTTGTTAGGAAGGATTCATTTTTCAACTAACATTACATGACAGCACTATTGATAGCCACTCCTGAACTAGTCACCCTATACTCTTCTAAAACCAATTTTTCCATAGAAGTACTAGGGCTTTAAACAGAGACTAGGCTTAGTAGTTCACACAAAGCTGTCTACACTGCAAATAACAACAGCTGTTCAGCAGGTGCCTCTCATACTTGGTGATCCTTCACTTTTCTTGATGATGCATGATGAGAGCATATGATACCTCATAGCACCATGCTGTTGAACAGAAAGAGATAAAAAGAAGAAAAAATTATTCTCAAGTTAATTGGACAGTTATGATAAATGACAGAGCAGGAAAATGCAATACATGCAGAAAGCAGAAGGACAAGATGATACTTAGCACTTAAAAGAAAGAAAGGAGTACAGTTCAATTAAAAAGTTATTTCTCCAGCTTTGTGTACAAGAGTTTAAAAAAAATTATGTTCAGTATTGTTGAGAAATTGTACTGAGATGATAAACTAATATTTTGAAGCTATTCTAAGTCTTTTTTCAATGGAACTCTGAAAGATAAAAACAGATCATTAAAAAAAAAACCACCACCAAACCAAATTAAATAAAGTGTAAATAAAGTGTATTGAGACATTCATCAGACCTGTATAGATGTCTTGATTAATATGGGTTTTTCTCTTGTGAAAAAGAGCACTTTAAGATATTAACAATGTAACATTCTGAGGTCCAACCATTCATCTTATATCAAGGCATTACCTTTCAGTTTACATGCAAGATGGGTCTGCCATGCATTGTCAAAATGCATCTGAGTGAACTAAATTAACTGAATTCTGGACCTAAATATTTTTTTACACCACTGAGTTTGTTATATCTTCATATTTCACCTAAATATTTGAGACTTTTACATAAAAGGCTATTCTAGAATTTGGAGAGTTCCATATTGTTCACAGTCTTGTGAACAAGTATGATATCATCAGATACAGTAGCTGCTCAAGAACATTGGAAATTCTGGTACTGGAGAAGAGTTTAACACAACTTTTCAACACCTACCATCAGATGTGTTTGATAGCTTTTATAGCAAACAGGTCAACAATACTTTTTTGAAGAAACATGTTAGTTGCTTGGTTGACTGACCTCTCCAGAGCTAAGAATTACTCTGCTGCTCAATGTATTAAAAAAAAAAAAAGTTCAAACTAAATATTGCACCATGTTGTGTCTTTATTTATAAGCATGTTGATTAAACAATTAACACTTACAGCCCTTGAGGTATTTTATTCCTTTTTTAGTATGGTCTAGCATAGGCTTTATGGGTAGAGATTTTGTTTCCAGATTTCTAAGCTATTTGTGTTAAAATTAAACCTTTGGCTATGTTCATACTTGTAAGTTAAGTAGGTGATTTCTGGGCACACTAGAATATACAGCTGCCTGGCTCCTAGTAGTGTTTTTGGTGGGCTGTTCACCCTCTCCCCCCATAAATCCTGGTCTTGGTTCAGGACTGAGGAGAGGTCCTGGCACAAGGTAGTTTGGATGGGCTATCTTGCTGTAACAGGGAAGAGCTTTCTGTGGTGGTTGGCCTTAGTGCCAGAGACCTGTCCCATCAAGCGTTTAATTTACCAGTGTACGAAGAGCTGTGGAGACTAATTGGATTAATTAAAGTGATGTGCAGTTTTGTATTATACAATACTACTCACTGTAGTGTGGGCATGCAAGTTAAAGTTGTAATACAGCCATCTAAATCTTGAAACAGGCTTAGAGTAAAATCTGCAAAACTGTGGATACTCCTAACCCACATCTGTTGCAGCCTGTTCTTTTAGTGACGGTCTTAACATGGATATTCTTACACAGAAAGAAAACCCACAGGCCACACAGTCAGCCCCCTTCCGTGCTTTTCCCTTATTCTAAGCAGCAGTGCAAGATGTGGAAGGCTTCAGTTCACATGCCCCTTCTCTGAGACACCGAAGGAGTTAACGTCTCAAACATTGTGGCGGGGCAAGTTCTGCCTAAGGACGAACTCTGCATAACAAGGAACCTCGCCCAGCAAGGAACCCCAGGTGAAAAGCAGCCGATCAGCACCCATCAGCACCGGGCACCAGCAGCCGGCGGGAGAGGCGGTGCGGAGGGCGCCCAGCTCCCTCTTCTGGGGTGCCGTTCTGATCCTGCTGAGCGGGGCAGCTCACCGTGCACGGCCAAACATCAAGCAATGGTCATGTCTGCAGGGAAAAAGAAGTTACTCCCAAACGACCCCCAAGCCCACCGACCCATTTCCCGAAGGTTCTGAAAGCACAAACCGCCCGTGATACCTAATGAGCCTAATGAGTTCGAGTGCCGGCCCGAAGGAGGGGCCAGGAGGTGATAAAAAGGCGCGAACTGAAGCCCCGCGTGCGCGCGCTCTCCGGAACGGGGCTCCTCGGCTGACTGGAGCAACGCTGGACCCAGGACCGGTGAAATCTTTCTCTTTCTTTTTTTCCTCTGTCTCTCTCTCCCTCTCCCTCCTTTTCATAATCCCCACAGCTCACCCCTTTAGACACAAACCGTTGACCAAGTCTGGGACTAGGAGCGGATCCAGCCGCCCCCGGGTTCCTCTCTGAGAAGGCGTTTAGAAAGCAAGGGGGTCCGCTCTGAACCTCCTGACTCAGCGGGAGGGCTCCCCCTTTACTGCCTTCCCTGAACTGATGTATGTGGTTACCGCGGGTTCCACGGTTTACTGAGGTAGTTCCATGCCAATCCCTGTTGTGAGAAGCCCCGCCAGCTGCTGTTATGCCTCCCAAATTGAGTTTGCTTCTGCCGTGAATAAAATGTTTATTTCGGTTTTTTGATATTTTTTGGTATTTGATAATCCAAATGGTATTTTGGATCGTTTGGTGTCGCTTCACCTTAAGGGAAGCCCGAGGGAATTCCGAACTCACCAGGGCTCCCTGGTCTGTCCAGCCCAGACCGTGACACCTTCTCACTGAGGATTTGAGTTGTCCTAGAAAAGTATAGCCGTGAGGCTATAGGTAGCTTGGGGGTGGGGTTCTCTCAGACTATTGTGTTGAATTTTTTTGAAAATACCTGTCAAATATCTAGCCCTATAAACAAAACAGTATTAATTCCAAGTTTTATAGTGCTGCTTTGGTTGAAGATTTGAGGTAATGAGAGGGTGAATATACGTGGTGGTGTATATTTACAGAGAGTTAAGGTAAAGCTGAACAATTAGAGTTGTGTAGCTGTTGGATTTGTCTGTCTAGGTGTCTATATACTTTTATTAATGTACCTCTTCATTAGAAGCTGAAGCTTCACTTAAAGTCAGTGGAATGTAGGATGCCAGGCAAATCTTTTTAATGGACTTAGGGTCACAAAAATTACAACGCAGAAAGTCAGACGTCAGAACAAAGAGAAACATTGTAGCTAAGCTCAAGTTGTTATTTGACATGTTTATGCTGTTTTGTAGTTATGTTGGAGATATATTTTATTATGGGGTGTTCTAACGCACAATGCTTTCAAGAGATTATCTGGTATACTTTTATCATTCTTTACTATAGCTAGACGCCATAATACAGTTCTAAAGGCTAAAAGAAAAGCAGTGATAATTCAGATTGTGAGTACTCTGGCTTTATTCTTCTGCTGTTATTATTTTAAGGAAGACATATTGCTAGAATAGACAGGACACTTCAGGTGTTTACCATTTCCATTGTTATTACAAGTATAATTATTTTGATTTGTGTAATACAACCATTAACATAGACAATTAAATTTCAAATTAGTAGCATTCATGTTAGTATTAGTATTGTAGTGTTAGTATTAGTGTTAGTATTGGTATTGATGTTCGTACTGATATTGTTATTAGTATAATTTTAGTTTGGAAGTTTCCTTCCTAAGAATTCTTACTGTGGTTAATATTATATCCTACATTACTTCTCTGGATTATATGTTGAAAGTCATACTGAGCTAAGCATCCTTACAATGAGTGTATTTCAATGTAGTCACAATGGTATTTATTTGCAATTCTTGTAAAATTTGTCTGTCTTGTGCAAACTTTACTTTCTTGTTAAATTTTACTATTCTTGCATAAGACTACTGTGTGTTTTCCATAGGTGCAAATGTCTTCATAACTATGAAATACATATATGTACAAGATATGTTCACTGGGTTTTCTCATAAACTTTGATTATGGAAGAGATGGAAAAATTTTAAGCAAGTATTTTTTCAGAATCATCTGATATTGAATGGCTATGAATCTTGCAGGTTTTGGCTACCTATGGCTGGATATACATGCAATAACATTTTCAGAGGACAAATAATACTGAAACAGTAGTGTAACAATGTGACATCCTAAGGCTATAATAAAGGTAGGGTGGTTATCTTTTGTTAGACCAAACTTCCTTTGGCCTTGAAGAAATATTTGCATTTTTGAAAATGCGTCTATTTTCTTCAGCTATATTCCAACTTGGTGCAGATATGAAGACATGCACAAGAGCTGTATAGTATTTTCTAGGTAGCTGGCATGTACCATAAACATTTTGCTTTGATGCTTCTGTGAAAATGCTTTTTGGTGGCTGGTGTTTACTGGACACAAAAATCCTGTTTTTCAAAGAGTTTATCCTCTACCACTGTAAAGTTATCATCTTCACCTTCTGCAGCCTTTAGGAGCTTCCTGAGTGTTGTTTCTGTTTGCTTTTAAATATGCATAACCTGACAAAAAATTTGACTAACTGTCTCTTGAGTCAGAAAAAAAAAAAAAAAGGAAACATGGGAACCAATCACTAAAAATATAAATTCAAAGCTTTGTTAAAATAAATATTTAGGAGCTCTGAAATTCAGTGACTAATGGACTGTTTGCATAAAAGCAGTAGGAGTAAAAGCGGCATAGGGTCCTCCTAGTTCACTTTTTAGTTCACCTTCTAATCCAGATGTGAATCAAGTAGACCCAGAGACGTTTATTCCAGAAGTTATGTAAGATGTTCACACACGCACACACACACAAATCAGTGCTAGAGGGTTCACAGCTTTTATACGTCACCTGTTCCAGTATCAAATGATGTTTCCTACTAGAAAATGGCTATAGGTATGTGTGGATCTAAACCGTATTTTGTTTTCTAAGCTTCTTGCTGTTCACCCCACAAAGAATGGAGAATTTTATTGTATTTTGATGCAAAAAATTATCAAGTTTGTTCATTTACAAATATTTTGTGTTCTGAATAGTCAGCATGCCTAAACCTGTTTAAGGTCAAAGAAAAGCACCCTCCCTGCGTCAAAAGCTCCCACGTAATGCCAATCAAACCTAGTATTCACTTATTTTTGCAACTCTGATCTTTCTGGCACTTAATGCCTTTTAGTTCCACCTACAACAAAGTAATTTAAGTTCATTTCTGACTGTTAACATTGCAGAAACAAAAAAAGTTCTAAAAGAACACTAAAACCACCAAAAATATTTAGCCACTATTTCTGTGAGGTTTATCTAAGTATAAACGAAAGAACTGTGACAAGTGTAAAGAATGTCAAGCTCGAATGTTGCAGAACATAAAAAACCGCAGAAGTAGAACTCTCAGTAAAACATGCTTCTCCTTTTAAGACAAAATATTCTGCAAAAAATTTTTACCAGCACTAAATATTATTTCTCAAGAGAAACAAAGTGGATGAGACATGAGAGAAGATTCAACTTTGCTCTTTTTCAATCTGAAAGTTTTTAATTTTCATTGAAAGAGAAAAGGAAAAAAAACCCAACACAAAACAGTGTACTAAGAGTGGAAACTCACAATACAACCATAACAAATCCAGATAAAGGATTTGTCAGGCAAACATGTTGAAAGTGTTCTGGAACTACTGAAGATTAGAAAAAGTTAGATTATGAGTTAGAAGACTGGGGATTAGGAAGACTCTCTCTGCGGTCTTCTTGAGAAGGTTGCTCATCTATATAACTCCAGAATTTCAGACATGTACTTTCTCTGAATGTCCCGTGACACTGAAAACTTTTGAGAAAGAAGAGAAAAAGCAAAGCAGAGTCTTTTCTTACGCAAACAAATTAAATAACATGTCATAGAAAACAGACTCCAGCTGAAATCCTCCAAAGAGTTTCTAATCAATCATAAAAAAAAAAAAATTCAGAAGGAACTTCAAGTAAGTGCCTATGTCACTTAGATTGACTACGTCACTTCAGAAAAATTCTGTGGAACTTGGGGGCTGAACAGACATCCTCTGAAGTAAATGAAATCATTCACTTTGGCCCTAAATATGTTTTTGTTTCTAAATGCAGAATCTCAACAGATACATATAAAAAAGACCCTCAACACTGATATGCCAAAGAGGAAACTTTCAGCCCTGGAGATAAAGAACTTGAAAGATGATTCTATAAACACATATGCATGTGTTTAATTCTATATGCATGACTAATTCTATTTTTAAGGTTAATTATGTCAGTAAACATTTGAAGAAACACAATTATATTTGTACTGTCTAGATAAGGCTTTGTAAGCATTAATATATGAAGATTGTATCAGGGGAAGTAAATCAATAGCATCAAAATCATAGTATCAAATACAAGAAATAGTTTCAGAAATAGCTGTTCCTTCATCACTTTCTCAGCTTAATCTAAGCTGTATCGAGGGCAGCAGAAAGCACACTTTGGGACAAAATTTTATACATCCTTGACACTGCATGAAAGGATGAATTTACAGTAGTGATAATGTATTGAATATTTATGCCATATCCACAGGAACTCTCATGTTATAAAGCATTTTAAAGTGTAGTCACGTTCTTACATGTATTTGTGGAACTGCTTGTCACTGAAATAAGAGGATTCTGGATTTCAAAATTAGAAGATATTGCCTTTAGAGAGAGATCCTTAGAAGCATATGGGCTTTTAACTATCTTTTTGTCCCAAAGAATCTTTCGTGATTGGGTTTTTTTTTTAGGTTTAGTCACCCATACACACACATATACGCACATCCCTATATAAACAACTGAATGATATATTGCTGAAATTACAAAAGCTCTTTCTCTTGCTGTTATTGTAGCCTTAAGAAATTGCAATATTATTCAGAATACCTGATGAAAAAGTAGAAATAGCTCAGCATATGTGTACAGTTTAAGACTTTTCACACTTTATATATGGAGTTCCGTAAGTATTGGGTGGTGAAAACATATATGTGGCAAACTACTTAGTCCTAGCTGACTCCACCTTAGAGCCGACTTCACCTTAGAGAAAAACAGACACATTTATTCCCAGTATTGCTCTTCTGTGTAAGAAACTGTATTATTCAGTAGAAGATACCATTTATTTATTAGTAGTTGATTTTTAGCAATACATTAAAAACCCAATAATTTGAAAAGTATTTTTGTGGAAAACTTAAATAGTAGAGAACTGTGTTACTTATTTGAGTTAGGGCATGACATACAAAATCAAAGACATAAATTATTGACATAAAAAGAATGGGTCAGATTCTGCTAGACATACGATTTGTTGCATATCTCACTAAGCTTAATGAGAGTACTTGTCAGTCTGAGAGAGAACTGGATAGAATTGTTACATTAATTGGGTCAGTGTTATCTAGTGCAATTATTACACAGTGATTCCAGAATTACATGTACACTGGCAAAATAAAATGTGAAATCTTCATCATCTTTTGGGGAATGAGGTAAGTACTTAAACACTAGTGCTTTTAGCATTTCATTAAATTTAGTGAAAAGACTCAAAAAACTTAAAGAAAAAAGACTTCTAAAGTAAGTGACAGGATGGCATTATATTGTTAAAGGCCAAATAATCCCTGAATCAAATTTTCCTCAATATGGAAAGTTCAATAATAGCTATTTTTTTTCTTTAATAAATGTATGTGTAGACTCTGAAGTCATACTGAATTAAATATTTTGAAAATAATAAATTATCAGATACTGGATCACTCTGAAACTGTACTATAGTACACATACTATGTACTTATAATGATAGCTGACTAATGGAGGAGAACAGTGCAGTGACTTTAAAGGGAATATTTTGGTTTTGCTCCAGTTACCCATATAAATGAATGACCAAAGAAAATTACTGAAATTATGCAGTATAATTCTGACTAATATTAATGAGCCTGTAAAATATACACTAGTGGTAAATCAGAAGCACGCAGCGAGACCTTGAAATTGGAAATTTTGATTTTTTTGTACCTAGCATTATCTGAATGGCCATGACTCAAGGTTTAGACCAAATGTTTCCAAAATAGTTAGTTATATATGAAATATAAGCATGTAACCACCTTAGAATTGGGCCTACATCATAGGTACTAGGGAATTCTAGATCATCACAGCAACCACTGCTCATCACTTTTGAAAAAACAAGTCAGCTGTAGTTGAAATACTAATCTATATTTTTAGATACCATTTTTTCCCCTTTTGAGTGGTTTGCATTCTTAAAGCTATCTGACCAAACCTGGGTAAAATTTCCTCTAAATCAGCACAAAAGTTCTTGACTTATTAAAAGAGAACAAAGATAGTTTCAGTACTAACTGATCACACTGAATTTTAAAGACCAGATTCTATGACTTTCATGAAAACTTTGCTTTTCAGGTAGATTCTCAACTGTATCATCCAAGAATAAAATACTACTTAGTAGGTGTCCAGACTCTTAAATACTCACTGATTAATAATCAGATAGAAGCTAAAGCTCTAATAACAGTACACAATAAGAGCAAGGTGCTGGTTGGAAGAATACCACTTTACCAAAATATACTCCTAAACTCTCTTTCTCAAATGTTATGTATTATACTTTTTTGTTAGAGTATATTTTCAGAGCACCCTGTGGTGCTTCACACCTGCCAAGGTTCTGATAGATGTGACAATCTTTTCTGGACAAGTTTGAAACTCATATATATATATGAAGCTTGTACATCTAAAATATTTGTCTCCTTGTAATTTAACTGCTAATTTGAAAAGCTGCGTGATCATAGATTATTTCTTTAATTAAAATTCCCAGTGATTTATTGACTATGGATTGATTGATTTCAGGCATTGATTAAATGGCTCATTACAAAGCAAAATATGTTTTTTTAACTAAAACAGAACTCAGCATGTGAGGCATTTCATTCAGCTTAGTACATGAAAAATAAGCTAATAATAAGGTAGATTTACATTGAAACAATGCAGAAGAATATAATTTTCATTAATATTGAGTAAAAGTGTCAATGATTGCTGAAATGTTTATGATTAGGCATTTTTTTTGTGATGTATAACTTCTGTCTGAATGTTATTGGATTAGGCTTGCATAGCCAGCCAGTCAAGTGTGCCCTCTTTTATTTGATTTTCTATTTTGCTACATCTCCAAAAAAGGAGCAAAACTGTTTTCTTATGATAAGAAAGCATAAATTCCTTTTTTCTACTTAAATAAATACAAAAAGCCAGGCTGGATATTTAAAGACCCCCTTTGCAAAGATCCGCATGAAAATCCTTATTCAGCAACCTACTTAATGATTAAAGCTTTTTGTTTTTTTAAATCCAGTGTAAGTGCAAAGGAAGTCAATCTGACTTCTTCAGCAAGTATGCAAGTTCTTTGATGAATGAATTTAAATACGTGACCAAAATTAAACAGTGTTTTATTGAAGGCAAACCTCTCCATTGGAAATGGAGAACATCTTCAGAATTCACTGTATGTTGTGAAGCAGGAAGTTTTTGAAGGAGCTGACGCAAGGAAATAGAATTCCTTTAACATTTTCCTGCATCAAATGATACAGTACATTTGCATGGTATTTTTCTCCCTTTTCTTATTGTCCATTTCCACTTGTCTTTTCTGTCAGTAACAATACGAGGCATATTAACACCTCTATTTTTATATACTCAGTTGAGGTAATAACATAATTTGCCCTTCATCATCCATGTCTTGCTATAGAACAAATTAATTCTTTTTGAAACTACAATAAAATAAAATCTGCCACTCTGCACTTAATATTCTAAAGCAAAGTATGTTTTGAATAGCCAGAATAAATTCTAGTGTCGAACACAAGATGGTTATTCATGTTGAAAATGTTAATTCAGGAGTTCATAATACTAAAAGCATTTTAGGTGTGACTGTCTATAGAATAGCTCTGTCATGGACAGTAAAATACACATGGAAATACATATTATGGAAAATAACAAAAGTTTCCAAACTGAAGGCTTCAGACAAAGGGATGTGAACTTTATGCATAATATGCCTTCAAGTTTGAATGGACATATCTCTGTAACTAGAAACACTCCTGTAGCGCTCCAGTGCCTGTGCTTTAGGGACAGCTGTAGTAGCAAGAAACAACAAAGAATGTCTGATCCAACCAAGCCAACGGCAAAACACAATCACTTAAATATTTTTTCAAAAGATTAGTTTTCCTGAATTTTGGTGGGATGCTACTGCCATTTTAATTTATTTTGAGAACTTTCATATTTGGTATGCGTGCGCTGTAATCTGCAGACTTCCTGCAAGTTACTGATATGATTGAAAGAAATGGTTAGACTGAGCTCAAAAATCTTGTTTCTACGTAAGGGAGTGTTCCTGAGTTATTTCCCTTGGCTTTTGCAGAACTTGACCTTTTCCTTAGGACTACAAAGACATATGGGCCA
Organism: Harpia harpyja; assembly: GCF_026419915.1. NCBI lineage: Eukaryota > Metazoa > Chordata > Aves > Accipitriformes > Accipitridae > Harpia > Harpia harpyja. The sequence goes on along the minus strand of NC_068942.1, from coordinate 13,550,272 downwards.
TGCTTGGAGTACTGTCTTCCTCACTGTGCTGACAAATCTGTCCATTGTCTCTGCTGTTGTTCCTGGCTTTCCTAATTTGCAGCTGGATAAAAGCTGGCCAGTTTTATGCATAGTTTGTCGAAGTGATTGAAGACAACAGATTGACAAATGGCTCATTTCTTTGATGGTGCTCGGAACCTAACCACCAACGTAAAACATCAAAATTCTCACAGGATGTTGTACTTTAACCTTAACATGCTTGTTGTGACTAGATTTCCCAAATAGGAAATGGAAGTAACATTTCCAAATCTATTTCTTTTTTGAAAAATTGTATTGTTTTAAGTTAGGCTTGTGACTTCAAGGGTTATGCTTATAAATTGGAATTTGAGTTTCACAGTACTGAAAGAATTAAATAAATTGAACTCTGATGCTAGGAAAAGCCATAGGCAAAGGCAAGAGCTAACAGAAGAGCTTTTCATAAAGAGAAAGACTGGGCAACAAAATCTAATATTTATTATCTAAAAGCCAGGAAGAACTAGCATGGGAGCAGAGAGGATAAGAACATTTTTTTTTTTCATTTGTAGCCAGAATTTTAGAGGAGAGGAGCAGAGGGGATACATTAATTTTTTTTCACACTTGTGTTGTCCCTGCCCTATTCAGCTGGACTATATTTTTGAACAGTGTGGCTTTGACTTAAATTTTTGGTAGAAGGCTTGAGGTTTGCCCTAACATAACCTAGGATTTCAGGTAGCAGTCTTGCAAAGCAATTTTAACTGCTTAGCTGCAAGCACTATCTATCTCAAAAAGGCTTGCAAAACCAATAGAACACAGTAGGCTTCACAGTTCCAGATTCTAGGTTTATTTTACCCTTTTTTTGGTCTTGTTTAAATACAGTGGCTGAACAGTACACCAGTAAAACAGCATCTGTTCTCCAGATAGTTAATGGCAAATAGGGGTTCCATCATAATGTAAAGATGGATTTAGGGAGGGGAGGGCAATTGTGACAAGAAAGAATACTCAGCATACGTAAAAGAGGGAGCAAATAGTTCAAGGTAAGGTAATGAGAACAGAGTGCAATGTATGAAAAGAGGGGAAAGGACAATGCAGAAGGCAGAGTAGAAGTTAGAGATATGGATGGGAACAAGCAGGTCTAATATGCCAGAAGCTGCTATCTTCTTGCACCAGGGAAGATTCCAGTATTTTCCAACTTGGCTAGTAATTCTGTTATGTTTAAGTGGCTGTTATATGCCTTTGCAACTTTGTGACTAGTTTCACCAATCACAATACAAATGATTGCCTTTACCCAGTTCTACAAAAGATCTAGTTTGTCTCTAGGCTTAATGGAATGTTATTTATGCCATATAATGCTGGCATTCAGGGACCTAGCTCAAGAGCACGATCCAACTGTGCTAGGTGCTCTGCAACAGTAGAACTAAACCCAGGTTTTTGGAGCTGGCTCTCGAGCTAGAGACATACAGAGCACAAGGGATAATAAAACTACAGAATGTGTTATGAAGTGAGTTTTGAATATAAGCATATGTTTTAAATTTCTTCTCTGAATGATCATGATTCACTGGACAAAATATTTTTTTTAACTTTCATGGCCAAAATTCAGCTGTTATGGTCTGACACTGACAAATCTTCTAGTGCAGAAACACATCTAAAAATGTATCTCCATCTCTGTTGAGAAATATCCTTTAGCACATGGAATGTGCTTCCAAGGGTAGCAATGCCAAGCAGAATAAAGCCCCAGATAAGCTGTGGAGAGTTATTTGTCATTTATTTCTAGAACTGACGCACTTTTAAAAACAAAATAATAAAATATTTTTTTTGGCAAATAATCACGGCTCTCCTCAGCAAATAGTGGAAGGGCAGGACCCTACTATTTAACAACCATTAGACAGCAAATACAGAATGTCTCGTTATATATCTGAGCAACGCTTTCTGTCCACTTGCAGGATACACAAGACAATGAAAAGAGTGAGGAATGAACATAAAAGCTGGAAGAACTCCTCTTAATTCCAGTGGACTGTTGTTTCTTGCAGATTGAAAAATAAAAAAATTTTTCAGATGGGAGAGGGGGAGGGAACATCCACCTGAACAGAAAAAATCTGAGGATTAAGACTTGCTGGAATTTTTGTTTCTCTGTTGCATAAATTCTTATTGTAAGAACACTGCAAGTTGTATTGCTATCAAAGACACATATGTGAGGTATGTGTGTATGAAATACATATATAATATATAAAATTATCTTACCTCCTTCTAATGTCATAAAAATCTGTTCACCTGCTTAAACACACAAATAAATAAATGAAAGAGGTGGAATGTCAGGATAGTGCTTACCGGTCTTACTGTTCACAAAGAACTTTTCAGACATATTTTTGCCTTTGAGAAGAAAAAACAAGCCATTATGAGTATTTCTGGAAAATTTGCTCTCTGTTCTTTTTCTTTTTATCCTGATGAACCTAACAACTCAATACCCTGTGACATCTCTGTGGTGGGCTTTCAAATTTGTTTTAGTGAGAAATCATAGTTTAAGGTTCTCTGTAGTAAGCTACAGTTTCACTCTTGTAATAACCTCCCTGTTTGAACACCCAACATAAAGATTCTGCAAGTTATTATTTTACAATAACCTCCAACTATTCTGCTTAGTAATTATTTCTGTTTAACTCATTTAACATCCTTCTCGTCTAGTTTCAGTCAACAGTGACTTTGGTTGCTTTTAAATCAAAATATATTTTTGGCTTCTACCTGAGATCCTCTCAAAGGAGGTTTTCAATTCCTTATCCAAATGATAACACACTGGATCAAAAATTTACCTCTGGGTCATCTTTACAATTTATTTGTAGTTCAGAAGTATCTTGAGTGCCTACTGAACTGATATTTTTCCAACTAAGAAGGCTTCATCAATTTTCCTCATAGTTTCGCTGCTGCTGTTAAATCAGTTTCCTCTACAGGAAATGTTTTTATAAATCCCTTTCCATGACTCATTCCATTTGTAAGGGATCTCTTAATGACAATTTCTTGTATATGCATAGGTTGATGTGGATAACTAACAGTGAAGGTGTTTTGGGAGCTGAGTAAGAAGAGGTCTTGTGATGTTTTTTTTTAAACTAGACTTGTGTTGGCTTTATTTCTGAAGGAATTCTTACTCTTTCTCAGTCCTCTTAGATGATAGCAATTGGGAGTGAATCATGAATCATCCTCTTTGTTCCCAGCTAATTTTATAGATCTATTTTACACATAAAAAGCCAAACATCTGTAGCAGCAACCCAAAGGTAAGACAGTAGTATGTGAAATGCTATGTATTCATGTGCAATAACTGGAGAACTACTATGTGCATTAACAAATTATTTATAACAATGTTTTCTATTACCAGTTGTATATTTTATAACTTGATAGATCTTCAACAAACTGCTTAGTCCATTTTTACAACTAAGCCTCTCTGAAACTGTTATATTAATTGTATTAGCTTTGAGAATAATTTCTTTGGGAAGAGTCTGTGATAAGGCAAAATAAAATGACTTTTTTGTGTGTCCTGGTTTCAGCTGGGATAGAGTTAACTGTCTTCCTAGTAGCTGGTACAGTGCTATGTTTTGAGTTCAGTATGCGAAGAATGTGGATAACACTGATGTTTTCAGTTGTTGCTCAGTAGTGTTTAGACTAATGTCAAGGATTTTTCAGCTTCTCATGCCCAGCCAGTGAGAAAGCTGGAGGGGCACAAGAAGTTGGCACAGGACACAGCCAGGGCACCTGGCCCAAACTGGCCAACGGGGTATTCCATACCATGGGACGTCCCTTCCAGTATAGGAACGGGGAAGTGGGGGCAGGGATTCGCCGCTCGGGGACTGGCTGGGTGTCGGTCGGCGGGTGGTGAGCAATTGCACTGCGCATCATTTGTACATTCCAATCCTTTCATTATTGCTGTTGTCATTTTATTAGTGTTATCATTATCATTATTAGTTTCTTCTTTTCTGTTCTATTAAACCGTTCTTATCTCAACCCACGGGTTTTGCTTCTTTTCCTGATTTTCTCCCCCATCCCACTGGGTGGGGGGGAGTGAGTGAGCGGCTGCGTGGTGTTTAGTTGCTGGCTGGGGTTAAACCATGACATTGTGACAGCTGCTACGAGCACCATGCAGTCCATCAGCAAAGAAGGTGAAATTTAATTGCTCAAAATAACCAAAGATTTCTAGCTGGACTTAGTTACAGCTCATATTGTTGTTATTTAACATTGGAATGCCTCAGACTGGAGTCAGGAATTAATTGTGTTAGATTGAATGTACAGGCGCTGTTTTTAAGGGATTTCAGTTACTTCTCTAAAGTAGTCTAGAGGCATAATGAAAGAGATGTGATTGTTTTAAAACTGGAGTGGTACAGAAGATAAATTTATTCTTTTTCACTCACTTTTTGGTTTTGACATTTTGCACTATTGTGGGAAATGCTTCTTATATATAAACCAAAGGACAACTTTGGAAGTAGTGGAATCTGTCAAATAGAGGAAACACAGCCTCTAAAGGACTGCCTTGTCCTTGTTTCTTTCTTCCCATTTTCATGAAAAATAGCTAGAAGCTGTGAATAAATTTTGATTTTGATTCAGGTAAAACCAAGTAAAAGCTAGATTGTAGAAGTAACTTGTTGCTGAGTTTGCACTTCCAGCCTCAAGCCTCTAACAGACATACTAATAATTTATTAGACCACTTACTAGCAGGTTTTTTTTCCAGTTGGGAAGGCAGGCAAACAGCTGTCTCTGCAGCTGATGTTATTGCTGCTTCTAGGCTGGAGAGGCTTTTATCTAAGATGGTTGGCTCAGTTGCCTTTTCAGTTGAGTGCATCTTTTCCATAACCCTCAGACTTTCTGCCAGCTCACATGCTTCATCATGCTTTGTCATTTAAGTGTTCCCCAAACACAGCGCCCCTCCCCCACTCCCCCGCAGCCATTATTATTTTCGTTTTGTGATGAATGGTATTTGGGTTTTGTCTGTACACTAGTTTTATTGCTTGTTTTCTGCTATAATGAAGGTTACAACTTTGTTAAAAAAAAAAATCATAGAATCACAGAATTATAGAACAACCCAGGTTGGAAGGGACATCAAAAGATTATCTGGTCCAACCTTTAAAAAAACCCACAAAAACCTCAGTTTAAGCTCTGACTGTTACTGTTATATTACAATAAGGCATCCATGAAGGTTGGACAGTAACTATGCAGTAGGAAAAACTATTTTGTAATAAGGTCTCAGGTCTCAATGTCTCAGGTCTCATTGAGTATTGTCCTGTTTACAGATGAATGTAAAAATTGTGCCATTCAAAAAAATTTATAATATTAAAATTACATAAATGCACAAAAGGAAAACAGAGGCAACAAAAGACAGTATAAATGTACAATGGATTCTGTTGGCTTTCTTGGAGTTTTTAAAACATGCTTAAACATTTAATATGAAATAATGATATCTGTAGATGCACTTTTTTTTGCTTTTGTTATCATGAATTCTGGTATCTCTGATGGAGTCCACTGTAATGTCACTGATGCTTTTGCATGCATACTCAGTGTGGGAAGTACTTTTTCCCGGTGGGGCAGGACTGGAGAATAGACAGAATTGTTCTTATACAGTATGAGAGTCTTCAGGATTCAACAGTCTTAGCAAATATTTTGACGTAACATTTAAAAAAAAAATTAAGCTTAATTAATAACAAAGTTTTTCTTCTTATAATTATCCTTGCCATACAAATGGGAAACAAAACAAACAAAAAGAAGTCTTATACAGATTAGTCTGATGGGAGCATTTCACACAGGAATGAGTAAGCATAGTCACTGGTTTAGATTTTTCAATGCCAAATATATTTCTAAAGTAGGTTCTTCAGATTCTTCATGGATTAGACATTTGAGTTACTGCATAGCCACTTTACTGATTCTGTCCGTCTTAAATTATAATGTTGAAAAGATAAAATATAATAAAAGTTACAACTGCAGGGAATATACCTGACATGTTCTAGTATCACTGAAAATAATTTTGGTGCTGAAAAAGAAGATTCCCAATTCTTTGCCTTAAGCTTAGTCTACATCATGAAGATAGTACACGAAGAAATTTTTGGTTATTGCAAAATATAATAGTTTCAGTTCCATTTTTTCTCCCCGATCCTTAAAGCAAAGAGCTGGTAGGCACAATAATCTGTTTTTGTAGCTGAATAACCTTCATTTCTATCAAAAGAGGCCTTTGGGTATTTTAACAAAAGTATTAGTAACTCTCACAAATGACTGATCCACTAACTTTAATACCAAAGTTGTTATCCTAAACTTAAATTCAAGAACTAGAGCTCTAATTGTGAGAACCATGACAGTTTCACTTTGTACTGTCAGTTAACACTTTCTCTATATACCGTAATAACAGCAAATTTCAGTTCCCCAGCTTTTATTAAAGAGCTTTAAGGCAATTTTCTGCAACAGGTCCTCAATAATCTCATGACATGGCCCTTCAGGAGCTGAAAGCAATGAAAATGTTGTCAAGATGGAAAACCTGTAGTTTAACAAAGCACCACCAGCAGCCATGCTGAGACCTCATATGCTACATATGTATACAAAAAGTGAGATCAAACTTGCAGAGGTTAGAGATTTATAAATTTCCTTGAGTCGTTACGTTACTAAGGTTAATACAGGTAGATAATCTAGAAGAACTCTAGACTCTGGGATTGTACAGGTATAGTTATGGAAAAGTCATTCACCTGCAACCTTGTGTTGCCTCAATGTCCTTAAGGGCTTAGAATAGAAAGTACCTCTGATGGTTCTGTAACAACAACCTTTAGTAAGTGCTGATTTAAACGGTTGCAACTGTACGTTGCCATAGTTACATTAAAAAGATGGTTGTACTTGAACACTGCCTTCTGGAAAATTTTCATTTTTAATTATTTTGAACAGAAATGTTTGATGCTTTTGAAATAAAACTTTTCAAATTAAGATTATTTTTTCATTTCAAAACACACTTACTTAAATACAAAGTTCTGCAAGTTTTGCAAAGTTTTAATTTTTTAAATACAAATATTTGCATATTGAACATAATTATTTTTTTATAATCTATAAAACTTTTTTACCATGTTCTCTTTTTCATGTAAATCCTGCACATATTAGACATCCATGTGAAGTCTGTGGATTCCAGATTAAAACCCCAGTATTCCCAAGTTTTTCAGAAGCTGTTTTCACTAGGCATTAATTTTTTTGTTATTTAGGTACACTTTACATTTTCTTGTAACACATCTGTGTTGCTAATTTTCTCTACATTTTAAAAGAAATAATTGAAAGGACACTTTCTACTCTTACTAGCTCACAGTTCATGACTCAGTGCATCAAGAACTTTGTTGTGTAGCTGAGCAGGCTGAAAACATGCAGCACAATCAATGGTAAGCCTTTTTCATCTCAAGAAAGGGTGCTAAAGCTTTCTTTCCAACATTTAGAAGTCTTTAAGTTCTAAATCATGTTATTAAAAACCCCTTTCCAATCATTAAAAGATCCAGTCAGAACCAAAGTAATGAAAAAAAACCAACCCATACCTCATTAGCTCTTGAGAAGACATATGCAAGACATAAGTTGCCTAACATATGTAATTGCCACTAATAGGCTTGCTTAAAAAAAAATAAATTACCAATTCTGAGAAATATGTATTCAGCCTGAAAACTACCTTATACCAAAAACTTACTCTCAAATAATGCACTTACTCTCAGTTTAAATATCCCGTCCATATCAATGATGTAGTAGGTTATTGCACTGAACTATTTTAGAATTTCAAGTAAGCATCTGTAAAGCTGAGTCCTTAACAGCAGTTCATCATTCAGTTAGAAATACTGTATTTTTGATTCGATATTTGATTTGTGTTTAAAGTAACTTTTCTATCTTTTGGACAAGTGTATTTTTCCTTTGCATACAATTTCCTAATTATTTCAGGTACATCTGATCCAAAAGAACTAAAATAATTTAGTGAGGAAAGCTATGCTCACTTTCAAAAGAGGGTAAAAATTATGATTTTCTCCATTGAGTGTCTCTACTTATGCATTTTCTGTGTGTTTTGAAAAAGAAGGGCCTTAATTTTTTTCTCACTTATACATGCAAATGACTTCAGTAAATTAAAAGTGTAAAATAAGTATGAAATTTTGGGTTTGATTTAGTGTATTAGAAACTTGTCTATTCTGTAGCCAAGTTGACTGATTCATGGTATACTACTTAGCAAGTGACTTGAGAATAACAGTATGTATTTCATCACGTTGCTTTTCATTAATTTATACAGACCAAACAATTGGAAGGTGCATAATCATGAGTACAGAGAACAGAAAAATAAACTGGTAGTGTAAACTTTGGAAAATGTTGACAGTTGTTGAAAATACTGGAAAAACCTACTCTGAAAAAAGTTAAGCTTTTTTTTTTTTGTTACTTTTATGGTAAATGAAATCACTACCTGCCTTTGCTGATGAACTCTTTTTGATAGCAGCAGGTAGTCCAAACCTCTGGACTTCATTAATAAGAAGAGTTCCTGGCACTACTGACTTTATTAAAAAGAAAAATAGGAATAAAGCAATATCTGTATTAACACTTTCCTATTTCGTTTGTTTGCTTTTGAAAGGTGCTCTTTAATTCATTAGTTCAAACCTTCCAAGGAATTTGGATTAAAGCATATTTGAAAACTGGGACCTCGGCTTCTGGAGCTTTTTCCAAAACTCACTTTTTTTAGTGGCAGAAGTCATGTTAACTGCTTCCCAAAATACATTTCTTTATTTTCAGTCAATGTGGCCATCTTTACTCCAGTTCCAGCAACGTTTCTACTTTAGAAAGGATCTCCAACTCAATCCCATGCCTTTCATAACTCAGTCTCTCCTCATACACGTCATATCTATTTTTTATTATTATTTGTTTAATGTTTTTAAGAGCTTAACTTTCCTTTTCAGACACAAAGCCACTGCTCTATTCCAGGATCTTATTAAGTCAACTTCCCTGCTTTACAGACAAGAAAGTGACAAACCAGGAGGTGAAATGACTTGACAAGAGCTGCCTGGGCAGGCACCCACCTGCCCATTAGCAAAGCTAGATGTAGAAATCCAGGCGCACGTGGAGGGGTTCCTATTCTTTAGGGGTTCTTATTCTTCTATTTGTCAAGACAAATATTCTTTTGCTAGGTTTCAAAGCTTTTTTTTTTTTTTTTTCTTTCCCCTTGGAACAGCTTTATGGTATCTCTGTGACAATGAGAATGAAAACTTATTCCTTACATTTTAACTGGGTTGACTAAATATAGGCTTCCTCTATTACAGTAAAGTTTCACAATGAACACACACTATTTTGCTTCCAAATGACATATCCCTCACTTCATAATGGTTTAAACCCCAAGGAACAGCCTTCATTACTTCTGCTGCATTAATTCCTTTGGCTCCCCATCCAGATCTCTTCTTTATACAATAAATAGATATCTGGGATAATTTGTTTCATACCTATTTTTTAATAGATGAGATACTTAGAAATTAAATTAACAATGAACTTGTATTTGTTGTTCCTTTGCCAGTGGGTTAACTGTTATCAGTGAGGGACATTATTCTTTTCCATAAGAACATTACACAGTTCTGAATATAGAAGTAGGAAGGAAAGTATTGAACTATGAAAGAACTTTCTCTATAAATTAAAATCTATAAAGTTTTGCTCAGCTTTTTGTTCAGTGAACAATGATCTTGACAAACAAATAATCCATATTCTAGTATCTCTCACCAGTATAGAGTTCTTTATGCATGTTAAAAAACACAACTGTAGCTTGCCCTTTCTATGGAACAGAGTGCAGCTCAATGCAGGGCTGAAGCTCCTCTGTATTTCCCTAAACCAGCAAGCTGCACAATGGGGAGGATCAAAAGCCTTTCTCTTGTGAAAATGCACAGGGAAGAGTATGTAGGGAGATGGCAGTTTTGTCTCCTCCCTACAATACGTCAATCATTTCAAGCATATATGTGAATAAAAATCTTTTCCAGAGAAGAAGGTGATAGATATTATATCCACCCTGAAGTTAAATAGTGATCAGGCAGCAAACTACAAGAATGTCTGGGTTCAATCTTTAACACTTTAATGGAGCAGCAGAATGGTTTTATGTTTTCAAAGGCAGAGGTTAATCCAGTTTTCATAGTTACCTGTTTTCACCCCATTTTGTACATAAGGTTTTCCCTTTGATGGTTTGTTTGTCCAGGAGAGCTGATATGTACACAAGTAAACAGACCAACATACTTTTCTATACTGAAATATCAAGAAATATAAGTCAGAGAGCTTGGCAGAAAAGCATTTACGAAGCCTGTAACCTCCCTTCTTTCAATAATCTTAACATTCTACCCAGCACAGTGAAGAAAAATAGAAATGTGTAAAAAAAAATTAAAAGAAAATCAATTTTCTTAAAGCAGAATAAAATCCTTTAAAATATTCTGGCCAAGTAAACTATTATAGATAAGATATGAAGAACCTTATCAACTTACTGAGTTGAAACGTATTAATAAATGATATATAGACTTCTAAAGCTAAAGTTGATTAAGACCATTTCATCCATTAAATAATTCTCTCATATTAATAGGATTTTTTTTTTAAGTGAGCGGTTAAATTATGTGCTTTTGTCATTATTGGTAATTATAGTACTGAGGAGTTATTCATTTAATAATATTGAGATAAAACAGTTCATTAGTTCACATAAAGTTAGCATCCAATAATGTGTCCCACTAAGCAATCCACAGTTTTCACCCTTAGAAATTGTCTTTCTGGGGAAAACTGTTTGAGAGATTTATTCTTTTAAAAATTTCAGGACAATTCAGTTATTGTGCTTTAAGCTCGGTATTTAGAATAAAAATCTGTTCTTCTAAAAGAAGACACAAAAATCCAGTTTTACAGTGAATTATATATTTTTTTTTTCATTTCTTTACAAATACTTTAAATAACTGTTTGCCTGTCTTATTAGTTCTCTGAGGGGTCATGAAATTGATAATAAGAAAATGATAAAACATTGCACTTATTTCCTATTAAACAGAATTCTAGAACTTGCAACACTGATAAGCAAGCAGAACACATTCTGCTTCTCCTTTTCAGTTGTCCTTTTCCAGAGCCATTTTGCTCATCTAGAGGGGGACATCTAGAGGGGAAGCACTTGTGAATCGTGGTTTTAAATACAGCACAGGTAATTTATGACTTTGTCTACTCTCTGGAGAGTAAGCTACTTCAAAAGTTCACCCCTATCTGCTCATACAGTAGTAGCCAAATAGCCCATATGATTTCAAATACAGCCTGGATGACTCTGCCAGTGCATTTCTGTGTGCAAATCCAGAGTAATAAGAATTCTTCAGATTTTAGTTTTGAACAGAGAATGACTTCTAAATCTTACCAATTTTGGTAGGAAAATCAGACGTTGCTATTTCAAGCTTTGGGCAATTCAAATTGGTTAAATCTTGAGAGGACAGTGTTCCAATCTTCCTAATTAAAGTTTATCAAGGACTGTTTTTCTGCCTGTTTTTAGGATTTCCCTCATGAATATTTAGTTTAAAATTTTGCTTCCTTCAACTGTTATTGTTGACAAAAATGATTTTATGAAAAAAGTGGAAAATGGAAATATTTTTCTAAGAATGATAGTTTTATACCTCTTCAGAGCTTAAAGTCATTGCTATACTCTACTTTGTTTTTCTTGGTGCCCTATTGAAAACAACTAGCAGAACTATTATCAAATCATTAATTATATATTAAAAGAGAACTATGAAGTAATAAATGCTTCCTGTGCTGCTGACAAATTACCACAACTGACACAAAGAGGCCTTGGGAGGCTATTTATTGCTGTAAAGACTCTTTCATAATACAGTTGCTAATATATTCTTTTGTTTTATCTCAGTTCTGTGGCATGTCTTACTTTATATTTTTATAGAAAGAGATTTTCTGAGTGACATCCAGTCAAAATGTAATAATGGCCAGAATAAACCACTGAGAAGATACAATAGTTTTATAGGTTACCAGGCTGACTGGTCAAAGATTCGTTTTATTGACTGCTATTTGTGATTAACATGGGTAAAAAAGTATATTTCATATCTAAAAAGCATATGTTATTCTTCACTTGCAGGAGAAAGTTTTGCAGGCAGCTGGAAAACAAGTTTCATGAGAACATCTCATCCATTGTTTTTTTCTATCAAAATTATCAAAAGATTATAGTATCCAGCCTGAAGTTTATGTTCATTCCCTTATTTCATTTTTAAAATGTATACTAGGTTTAAAGATGTGAAGTTCCGAGACAGCTGCTTCCCCTTGCAGGTGCTGCCAATATTCCATCAAGAAAGATCCTTTCAGGAAGTTTAGTAGCCATTAAATCACTTAAACAGTTTATGATGGATGATGAATAAATGTATGGTAGGCTTAAAAGAATTTAGGACTGAAACTGCTTTTGCAATTGCCTTGGACTTTGTTCTGTTTGTTCAACTGATACGTAGGAGTGGAATAAATGATCCATCAATACATGACTGGTCTACAGGTTGGAGACTCACTAGTGGTAAAAAGAGCAGAACATTTCACTATGATGAAATTATTATTTCTATGACTGCTATGAGAAACATGTTTCTGCATTCAAAAAATCATCAACTCCACAGAGAAAAAAAAAAAAAAGAGAGGGCGATACTCTTTGTGACAGCATCCCAGCATGGCTCACAGTTGTAAATACGTACCTAGAATGAGGTGCTGGTAGATTGGTGCATTTGTAGATTGGTACATTTTGTAAGGAGGTATACAAGTCTCAAGTTCCTCCAGAGGAAAAAGTAGTTTTGCCAGCTCCCGTATTCAGCTTCTCGGGATGCAGTCATGCTCTTCCCAGAGCCTCCATTTTGATTTTTCTTTTTTTTTTTTCCTAGAAGATAGGTGTTTGGGACCTGTGCTGGAATACAGTTTTTAAAGAGGTGGTTCAATGATTTGCTTAAAGAAATGTGAAGAGGGCATACATGACTAACAATGCTTACTATAACTGTCCACCCTCCAAAAAAAAAAAAAAAATTAAGCAGCAGCACCCACCAATATACAATGCTTACTGACAGGGCAACTTCCTATCATTTTAAGCCTGACCAGGCATTTTAAAATTATTTGTGTTGGCTGAGAAATACTGCGTCTAAGAAATGACTTTTTTTTGTGCTCTTGTACTGAGAATGGACTGTAAAGCATGGCATATTTTTTATGTTTCTGGTTTCTTACTAACTTCATTAAATCTATTGGCTGGAGAAGACAAGTGTCATTCTGCTCCAAAGCCTGTTTGTTATTTCAGGTGTCTCCAGTATATGCCTTGGCATATACTCTGCTCCATGACACGACATGACAAAGACAACTAGTAGACCTAGCATGCAATTAGCTGGTAAGGAGGTTGGCCATTTACTGTGTCATGGCATTGCCTCCTCAGTGACAAGATGACATATGACATCATCATATGGATCCAAATCATAGTCATGTGCCCCTTCACATCACCAGGAGGGCGTGAGAGAGTTCAGACATCTGGAAGGGAATGTATAGAACAATAAGTCTGCCTGCTTTATGACATGCTTGTTCACTTAATTAAAAACTTGTGAAAATATCTGATATATTTCTTACTTGTTTCTTTTAATTGCTTATCCATAACTGTGACAGATAAACCCTTTTCTTTTTCTGGGAAACTTTCACATTGAAGAGGTGAGAACTATTCACGGTTCAGACATACTGTAAATAATTCTCATACTGTTACAGTGTATGCCATATATCAGACATTGTGCAACATAGAGGGAAGTTTTACATCTGCACTGTGACATCTCCATCTTGTGCAGTTTGTTTTCCAGTCTTTTTATAGTGCTGGCATACATCCCTGGCTGTTACGAATCATGATTGCCTATAGGAGAAACAAAAAAAAAAAGAATTAACCAAACCATGTTATTGTGACCAATATCATCATTAATAATACTTGGCAGACTCAAGGACTCCTAGCAGGAGTACAAATGATGTCCAAATAATTAGAAATGAAAAAAGGAAACAGATTCTTTAGATCTATTTCTTATTCTGCTACTGACTCAGAAGATTTTGGGCAAATCTTTTTAAGAGTGGCTATGAATCTGAGATATAGACTAAGAAAAAGAAATAACCCAATTGCAGTATTGCATCCTGTCTTCTCTAAGATCTGATAAAAATACAGGCTTGTAGGGTGAGGATGGGAAATGAATATTCATCTTTTCACTCTTTAATGTAACTCTCTGTGTGTTTCTGTGGATGTGTGTCTGTATAAAATAGATTTGAATATAATAGTCACTGTGTATTACTATAGAGAGCTGGGTTTGTTTCTGAATGTAAAATGTTTAACTGACTCTCACAAGTATTAAAAAAACCCAGCCATTTAAAATTTATGGCACATATGAGAAGGTTATGAATTTGCTAACCTAAGTGTCATATGGTTTCACCAGTGTATTGGCTTTGTGTGGTAAGGTTTTGGTAGCGGGGGGGGGTTACAGGGGTGGCTTCTGTAAGAAGCTGCTGGAAGCTTCCCCTGTGTTCGAGAGAGCCCATACCAGCTGGCTCTAAGACAGACTCGCCGCCGGCCAAGGCCGAGCCAATCAGCGATAGTGGTAATGCCTCTGTGATAACATTTTTAAGAAGGAAAAAGTTGGGACAGACGAAAAACGGCAGCCGGAGAGAGGAGTGAGAACATGTAAGAGAAACAACCCTGCAGACACCAAGGTCAGTGAAGGAGGAGGGGGAGGAGGTGCTCCAGGCTCCGGAGCAGAGATTCCCCTGCAGCCCGTGGGGAAGACCATGGTGAGGCAGGCTGTCCCCCTGCAGTCCAGGGAGGTCCACAGTGGAGCAGATATCCACCTGCAGCCCGGGGAGGACCCCACGCCGGAGCAGGTGGGTGCCCGAAGGAGGCTGTGACCCCGTGGGAGCCCGCGCTGGAGCAGGCTCCTGGCAGGACCTGCGGATCTGTGGAGAGAGGAGCCCACGGAGCAGGTTTTCTGGCAGGACTTGTGACCCCGTGGGGGACCCACGCTGGAGCAGTCTGTGCCTGAAGGACTGCACGCCGTGGAAAGGACCCATGCTGGAGCAGTTCGTGAAGAACTGCAGCCCGTGGGAAGGACCCACATTGGAGAAGTTCGTGGAGGACTGTCTCCCGTGGGTGGGACCCCACGCTGGAGCAGGGGAAGAGTGTGATGAGTCCTGCCCCTGAGGATGATGAAGCAGCAGAAATAACGTGTGATGAACTGACCATAAACCCCATCCCCATCCCCCTGTGCCGCTGGGGGGTTGGTAGAGAATCCAGGAGTGAAGTTGTGCCCGGGAAGAAGGGAGGGTGGAGGGAAGGTGTTCTGAGATTTGGTTTTATATCTCATTACCCTACTCTGGTTGATTTGTAATAAATTGAGTTAATTTTCCCCAGGCTGAGTCTGTTTTGCCTGTGACAGTAATTGGTGAGTGATCTCTCCTGTCCTTATCTCAACCCACAAGCTCTTTGTTATATTTTCTCTCGCCTGTCCAGCTGAGGAGGAGGGGGAGTGATAGAATGGCTTTGGTGGGCACCTGGCGTCCAGCCAGGGTTAACCCATCACAACCAGCTTCTTGCAATTTGCTATATTTAATATGAAACATTAAGGATTATATTTACTTTAAAATAAACTGAGAACTTGAACTTACACCACAGATTATTTTCCTGGATGTAAAAGGCAGAAAGGACCATCATGATTACTTTTCTGATCTGTGTAATATAACCACAGAATACCATCAGTCTTGCCCCATAACTAGTTGATAAATGGAAGTTTACCTGTGAAAGAAGACATTGGTCTTCATCCAAGCTTGCTGGTTCCACCCCTATGCAGAGACTGCATTCAGAATTAGGGAATATGGTATCATCATGACTACAGCTAACTCAAACATATGTTGTGACTGCACAGAGATAGACAAGATGTATGTCAAATACAAGCAAGGAGACATCCAGTATAGTGGAACATAGTGGAACTCTTCACGTTCTTCAATGTAGTCTTCTTGCTCCATCTTCAATCCATGCCTGCAGCTGACTCCACCACCTCTCAGCAAGAGGGAGGGATGGCAGCTGTCATTAGATTTATGGTTTGAGATAATTTTTCCAGATGGTGCACAGTAAGTCAAACAAAAATTCTTGCAGTACAGCTGAATAGCTGAACGGGAGAACCAAACAGACATGCTGAGGTGGCTCCAAAGGAGCAAGTTTCAGAACTAGTACAGCCGGAATAATAATCATGATAAATTAGCTGCATATGAGTTTGGCTACCCCTTCTTCTAGGACCGATTATGTCATGGTATTACAGTTCAGGACAAAGAACACCCCACAGAAATAAGAAAAATTACAGGAAGTGAGAAGGTACAAAAGAGTATCAAAGCTTTCTTTGATACTTTTGAATTTTAGTCCGTGACCATTACATTTTTATGATTCTTTGGTTTTGTACTTGTAAGGTATGCTCTCTGTTTTCAGTTTGTTTGTTTGCTGGTTTAGCTCTGCAAAAATAATCTGGAATAATAGACATTTTACAATGCTAAAATTAACTCCAGTACTTTCTCTGCCTTTCTCACGGATAATTAGAATTTACTATTTCTTTGTTGTCTGAAGTAAATCAAGTAGATTTACATCAATATACATGCCTTTTCTGTTTGGGAAGCTTACCATTTTATTTTGTTTGTTCATTTAAAGCCTGAGAAAACCTTGTAGCTTTATTTTGAGGTACATACATGTGTGTTTTAGCCTAGCATGAGGCAAAAAAATGCCTTTCAAGTGAGATTTCCTGCATTCTTCACCTCTTGTCATTTTAAAGACACTGTGCTGAATATTTGAATTGCTTAGCAGGCACCATTGCATGCAGAAATAGCTGGCAGTGCAGCCAAAATATATAAGGGAAAAATGAGACAAAACAACTATCCTAGTTCCCTGAGCAGACTGAATAACGAAGCAGTAGGCACATGGAATATTTCAGAGAGATCATAATTCAGAAAGCTGGAAATTACTTTAGTTAAATAGGTTGTCGGTTGTCAAAGTTCTGTATAGAAAGATTTTCCAAAGTAAGTTTCATGACATGAGGGGAATACAGATTCCAGATAATTCTTAGTGATCTGATCAGTCCGGCTGCTGAGGAACTGTGTTGGCAATGTGGCAGGAAACTAATCAAGTTAATTTGCATTTTGAAAGCTATTTAGATTTTGGAGAGTAAGCAAATTGTGGTGGTGTTCTATACTGTGGAAAAAAATCTGACTAATTCTACTCACAGGTATTTTCCCTGCCATCATTCTCAGGAAGTACTGAC
This sequence comes from Harpia harpyja, assembly GCF_026419915.1. NCBI lineage: Eukaryota > Metazoa > Chordata > Aves > Accipitriformes > Accipitridae > Harpia > Harpia harpyja. Next base: position 13,532,999 of record NC_068942.1, on the reverse strand, counting down.
TGATGGTTAATTTTGTATAGCTCAGTTCACCTGGAAAGAAGATTGCCTTTCTTCCCCACCTTATTTCTTTAGATTTTTAAAGCTTTATTTTTTCAAGTTGATATATTTTTTAATAGTTGAGAATGTTGTTCTTAACTGGAAAAAAAAACCCAAACCCAAACTACTCCAAAACAAACAGAGACCCTTCATCAATGAATTCAATGTACAAGCTGAAGTACTATGTAGCTGTTCCACTTTAAAACAAGAAAGAAAAAAGTACTTTCCTCTTTTACTCAGCCCAGCTTTTGAGTTTGACAGTTGGGTAATTTCTCAATTGTTCAAATACTACTCCAATTATCACTGAATGCTAATAGTTAACAAATATGTCATTCCTTGACAATGATGATGATGACTTTGATTTCATCACACTGTTGACCATACTTTCAGCAGTTGAAATACTGAGAGTTAAATGGTAAAAAGCCAGTTATGAGACAAAAAAAAAGTCTGTGATAATCCTGAAATCAAAATCACATATTAGCCAATGATAATTTAATCTGAGAAAAATCCATAATAACTTCATTTAGGAATATTTTCTACAGTAATGAGCTTTAACTAGGCTGAGTCTTAAAAATTAGCAAAAAACCCCCAATTCCTTCAACTCTCCATAATCTCTTCTATCAACAGTTCCAGTATGACAGTAAAAATAATTATATTAAGTATTATCAAATATATAGTGAGAGTTAATTCTTGCTCCCCCCAAAATCGTAACTGAAATAAGTGTCTGAGAAAGAAACCAAATATATATAACTCCTTATAGATAAGACACAGGTAATTCCCCCAAATTTTACAAAATCCTCCAGGTAAGTTTTAGTAAAGATATGGATTAAACCCATCACTGTGCACCTGCATCCAGTTCCTCACCAGCTTCTGAGTTGTAGCTGGACTCTTCAAAATTATCTACATCTACTCCAAGACGTAGAAAATATGGCTTTGCCATGTTTGTAAGTCAGATACCATATATTTTTCATAGCAATATTTTATTGCAGAGAAATAAATAAATAAATTCTGAATTTTTTAAGACAGCCCATATCAAAAGTACAGATAACGAAATAACTTTTTTAGTGTGTTAACCAGGATGTAAGGACATAAGAAAGTAGATAAACAAAACTATTTTTAGATCACAGAATGATTGAGGTTGGAAGGCACCTCTGGAGGTCATCTTGTCCAATCCCCCTGATCAAGCAGGGTCACCTGGAGTCAGTTGCCCAGGACCATGTCCTGACACCTTCTGAATAGCTCCAAGGATAGAGACTCCAGAAAATCTCCGGGCAACCTGTGCCAGTGCTCAGTCACCCTCACAGTAAAAAAGTGTTTCCTGATGTTCAAACAAAGCCTCCTGTGTTTCAGTTTTGCCCATTGCTTTTTGTCCTGTCACTGAGCACCCCTGGAAAGAGCCTGGCTCCATCTTCTTTGCACCTTCCCTTCAGGTATTTATATGCATTGATAAGATCCCACCCTGAGACATCTCTTCTCCAGGCTGAACAGTCTCAGCTCTCTCAGCCTTTCTTCATAGGAGAGATGCTCCAGTCCCTTCATCATCTTTACGGCTCTTTGCTGGAGTCTCAGCACTATGCCCATACCTCTCTTGTACTTGAGAACCGAGAACTGGACACAGAACTCCGGATGTGGCCTCACCAGTGCTGAGTAGAAGGGAAGGTTCATCTCCCTCAACCTGCTGTCAACAACTCCAACAGATGCAGCCCAGGATACCCTCTTTGCTGCAAAGGCACATTGCTGGCTGTTCAACTTGGTGTCCACCCAGACCCCCAGATCTTTTTCTGCAAAGCTGCTTTCCAGCCAGTCAGACCTCAGAATATACTGGTGCATGGGGTTGTTCCTCCCCAGGTGTAGGACTTTGCACTTCCCTTTGTTGAGCTTCAGGAGGTTTCTGCCATGCCATTGGACTGATAGTATTAGATGAAGTACATAGATCAGGACAAGCTATGAAATCAGAAAAGGGCCTTGCATGTTCAGAAGATTGTCAGTTTTTTCCAACTATTCTACAAATAAACTAATAGTATCTAAACCTGGGTGCTTTCCCAGATGCCTTGGAAATTATTTCATGGTAAAACCATTCTGATGTTTCCCTGTTAAAACTTCGTTTTAACCTTTTCTATTTTCAGTTATTTTTCTCCCCTGAACCAAGGTTATGGGTTTTGTTCATATGGTCTCATCTACTCTTTCCGTGCCATCTCCCCCTCCATATGACCCTTCAGAGAACAGCTTTTGACTTTGACAAGCTGTGTTTGAATGTATGGCTGTTTAAATAATGCATGTCTCCCAGTTTAGTTCGAAGATACAAGCCTATCTCACTTGGAATTTTCTGCTGAATTTTGATCCTAAACTCAAATGTGTAATTCCAGCACTTTATTGCTAGCATTTCAGCACTTCCTGTCAGAATAAATGTATCTAATGGAGCAAGCCATGTAGAAAATAACTTCTAGCATTTTTTTTATTATTGAAACAAATATAAATCATTCCAGTGCTCAGCCCCAAGCAGAGATGATATCTGCCTTTAAAAATAGCTACTTCAAAGAAGTTCAGAACACATTTGCATAAACCAGTTGTCAGATTGTTTATGTTTAGTTCAAGGAGATAAAAATTAGTTGTAAAATGCCATGTGGGGAATTTGTTTATATGGTGTCCGGAGGGATGAACAACTTCATAACTTGGATTTTACATAGAATGGTTCAGAGGACAAATTTTAAACAAATATTTCCCCTCCCATTAGGGTTAAGTACATAGGCACATCTCAACGGAGTTTAAATTGTTTTTGTTTGCTTAAATTCTACTAATAAAACTTCTTCAGAAGGAGTGCATATTTAGTGTAATTTGATAGTTGGCTCCTGTTGTGATAAATGGAACACATAACAGAGGAAAAGGCTGTGTTTCACAGTGTTGAATTAGAGACACATATCAGATATGTATCCAGCGTGATTCATTGAAAATAAAAATAACTTTTTCCTCTCCTATTTTTCAAGCTTATGAGGAAAAAAAAAAGGGGGGGGACCTATCCTTACCATGTGAATATTACACATTTCTGTGAGGATGGCAAACAAACTATAAGGCTTGTTGAATAGAGAAGTTAATTATATTGAACTGAAAGAAGACACCAGAAAGTGATCTCTGCTTACAAAGGTTTTCTGTAGGGGAACCAGATCCACAATGGCTGAAGTGGTGACATCCAAACAGTACAAGATCACTGTGACATTTTGGGTTATATTTAGAAGGAGATTGTTGAAATAGGAGCCTATTTGAAGAAGGACTAAGTATCCTAATTTGAAGATCACTGAATTAAAAAATAATCTTTCCTGATTTTTAGGTTTGCTCTATTTCTTGTATGAGTTGGTGAAGCTTAATATTTCTCTAACTTATTCTTCCATAGTAAGAATACATATGTAAGTTACATAGTAGGCTACTCCTACTAAAACAAACAAGGTCAGGACATTCCCAGGCATCAGAATCTAATTGTCTATGTTGTCAAATTGCCTTTATTGATAAACTTTTAGAGTGGTTGCAGGCAAAGTGCAGGAATTGTCACAGAACAAAAAACAGTTTCAATGCAGAGATCCTGTCTAAGAGGTTAGAGAGACTAATATATGGGTAAGTCCATGGCATTCCACACCAGTTGTCCTTAACACTGGAAAGCAGACCTAGCCACATTTAATTCATTAGTATAAATCTAAGGACAGAGGGTCAGAAACCTGGATCAGTCATACATACCATAGGTTTGCCTTGACCTTTTAATCTCATATATTGTCAAGGGAGAAGCCAACTGATGGATTATAGCCAAAATCTATTCCTCAGATGAGATAAAACCAAGCTGCAGTGAGAAGCCAGCTGAAAACCAGCCCAGCATGACATAAAAGAAGGAAAGTGAAATGAAGATATGGCAATTTGCACCATTATACCATGTTTTATTAATGTATATTTTCTTATTAATAAAAGTGCATATTTAATTTGATATTTCAGTGGGCAAATATTTTCTTTGGTAATACATATCCATGCAAAAGTCTCAGGGTTCTTTTTTTGTTCTGGGTTTCTTTTCCTGTGTAAATTAAGATGGAAGAATTAGAAAGCCAGTTATACTTTTGGACAGCCAGTTGCTGTATGTAGATTTCCAAAATATTTTGATGAACGGTTTACTGTTAAAGTTATTGGCTTACAGGATTTTGAATCTTTTAAAATTTGTTTCAGCTTTTTTCCAAGCTTTTTCCCCAAACTCTCCTTCTTCCTTTCCTATAACTTCTTTCCATTGTTCCTCAGTCTGGCAGATTACCTTTGAACAGGATAAGATTTGATATATTTTCAAAGTTTATTTGGGAGGCCTTATTCCCTTTATTTATGTGAACCTCAAACCAGTTTACTCACAGCCTGGCATATTCTGTCTTTATTTCTTGCCAAGATATTGCTGCTGAATGTTTTCTGTTCTGTATCATTTTATGAAAGGAAAGGAAAAAGATGGAAGTGGAAGGGAAAGGAGGCAGAAATTTAATTTAGATGGGAAGCATAAAACTCCAGACACTTCTCTGCTGATGCTTATAAAAATCAGAGAAGTCTAGGATGGCCATTTGCCTAAAATATTATATTAGGTAGGATGGACCATATGTTTGTCACTGTTCTGGTGTCTCAGAGGCTATAATTTGCCCTAAGACATCAAAAAAATGTCATGAATAAATTGAAATTACTCTGGAAAATGTTTATACTGCAGCTTACAACAGAGACTACCATACATTTTATTGCCGAACAGAACATCGTTGCAAGAACTCAGAGAAAAATGCATGTGGATAAGTATACATTCTAGTTTTTCTTCAAACTCTCCAGTACTCAGGAATGTAGGTATATGCTTTCTGTCTTTTAAAAAATCACACACATCAGTTTAATTTCTCCAGAACATTCTTTTTAGCCAGAATGGAAAAAAAAAAAATGAAAGAAAATATTTGCAAGGATTAAATAGTTGTTTTAACAGAGGCAATAAGATGATGTGTTTCAACTAACAAAGTATGGATCAATAGTGAAGAAAGGGATAGCTGCCAGTGAAATAATTTTAAAATTCATCAGATGTTCTCCAGACAGGAGTGTGGAGTTGCATAGGGAAACTGGGCCTTTTTCCTTTACCTAAACAAACTCTTTTTTCACAAATAAGGCTATTGTACTATCCTTTAAACAGCTGTATTTTAAATAAAATTAAATTCCACAATGCCAATATTTATGAAGTCCCAAACTCCTATTTCGATTGGATCTGTTATGATTGTAAGATGTATCCTTTTTATAAACTTTTTTCCCAAAACTAAATGGAACTATTTCAACTTCCTTTATGAAGACAATAAGTGCAAATTAGAAATTTGGCCTCTTAACAGCTACAGAACTACTGTCTTAGCTGATGAACTGAACCTACTCAAGCTTTAGTCAAATTTTTTAGTCAGTTTTGTAAATTGTGTAGTACATGATGTCTGTTCATGTAGCAGACAGACACAAGCAAGATGACAAAATTCAGCTGTATTAAACAGAATCACTATATTTACTATTTTCCATAGACCCATACAGTCATTGTCCCTGCATCATTTATGATATAAAAATCATTTTTGTCTTGGGTCAATAAGATATAAAACTTGAAGTTGCAAAATCATTAATCTTTTTAGGGTTTTTGCTGCTGTGCTTGCTCTGCACTGGATCTCTCCTCTAGTCCTGTTGCTGCTCATGATCTGTAGATCTCACATACAAATAAATGACTAGAGGCACAGTTCATAAACTACTAGTGTAGCAAAGCAGAAAGACTTGAAATTCTCTGGCTTGTGCCTTGCGCAAAAGATCAGGGCAACATGATAGACACTATGAGATCTGGCAACTGTCTTTCTAGGAGAAAAAAAATTTGGAAGACGGCCCTCAGTAAACGCAAAAGACAAATTATACACGACAGTTTCATAGCTAGACAAAAGTAACTAATGTAGCATGAAAGCTAAATACAATTGTAGAAGAAGGCATATGACAAAGAAAGGATTCCTATCAGTATTATTTAAAAGATCAACCAATAATGATCAAAGAACAAACAACCAAACTCAAGTGTGTTTACTCACCAGCCAAAATTAGACTGTAGCTGTAACCCAGGGCAACATTGCATTTCTGTGCAAGTCTGCCAACATCCAGTTGAATCTTCACTTTGCAGCTGTCCCTGACACCCTACAGTGATAAATGAATACTGGTGTGTTAAATTGGAAGTGCAGAAAGCTGCATAGTTTAGAACAAAATTAATAGATAAGGATAGGCCTAAAAATTTTCCTTTGTATGAGATCTGTTGCTTGGAGCTGCAATGATAAACCTCTTTTTTTTTTTTTTTTTCAATAGCTGTAGCTTGAAAGCATAGGAACTATGCTTTAACACTGTTTTGTTTGGTAAACCACATGTTTTCCTTCCCTTAATTTGTCATCTAATGCTAACTCCCAGATATGTCTTCAAAGTTAGCAGTTTTTCAGACTATATAAAAAGTGTCACTGGCCTTCTTGGAATAAAGGGCATCTTTACACCTCGGAAATGTGTGCTACCCAAGACCATTAAAGTCTGTTGTGTGTTGTGCTAATGGCTTTTCTTGGAGGCAGAACCATTTCTGCACCATTGTGAAGAGAGTCCTTAGGACTGGGTGTATTTTGTCAGCTGCCAAGCTCAAAATCATAGGGTTGCTTGCATATTGATATGAAGGAAGGGCCAAAGGTGAAGCTTGAGTGTTGAGTTTGTTGGCTCTAATAAGACTGTGGAAGGCAGTAGTGCTGGGGTATGACTGATCATTACTTTTGAGTCCCAGTTATTTGCCATAGGATATTAACTTCTCCTAATAACTTCAGTGGTTACAGTGTTTCCTTTAAAGCATGATGTCAGTAATTGTTTCTTGGCTCAGTGACAGTACTGAGAATTGATACATAAATAGTAATTCCTGATTTAACTAAGCATTTAATTTAGTCTGAAATGTTTCATCTGAGACCACATTTGGATCACTATGTCTGGTTCCGGGCTCCTGAGTACAAGTGAGACATGGACGTATTGAAGTAAGCCCACCAAAAGGCCAAATAAGGGCTTAGAATATTTGTCATACAGCAAGACTAAGAGAGCTGGGGTGGTTCAGCCTGGAGAAGAGCAGGCTCAGGCACATCTGAGCAATGTATAAAAGTACCTGATGGGGGAGAATAAAGAAGATGGAGCCAGGCTTTTCTAAGTGATGTTCAGTGAATGAACAAGAGTCATTGGCCACAAACTGAAATACAAGAAATTCTGCTTAAACATAAGAGAATTCTTTTTCACTGCTAGGATAGCCAAACACTGAAATCATTTGTCCAGAGAGGTTGCGGAGTGTCCATCCTTGGACATGTTCAAAATCCAACTGGACAGTGTCCTAGGCAACCTTTTGTAGTTGATCCTGCTTGAGCTGGGCATTGGACTAGGTAATCTGCAGAGATCCTATACAAACTCAGTGGTACTGTGATTGTGTGCACTATTTTGTTTTTTAGTAAAATATAATAAGAAATATCAAACTAAGTACTAACTCTCTATAGAATTTAGTGTCCATTCCCAGAAGCAAAGGACTCACTGTTGATGTTCTTCCAGTTTCTGTATCTTACAACCTAGATGTACATGGTCATCTAAGATGTAAGTCCAGCCAAAATCAGAAGCCTGACATGGGGTAAAGACTTTTATATATGTCTTCCCAAGCTTTCATGTGGTAATTCTAAAACTTTTGAAGGAGCTATCAGATGTTTTGTAGTAAGTTTTTCTTATCCCTTCCTGCTGAAGATGTTTCTCTTTTTGTAAAATAGTTTCACAATGATTAGGCTTAAGGCAAACTAAGAATGACGATATATAATCATAATCTATAGAATGTCTTCCGTTTACGGTCCTAAGAGCAGAAGAATATGGATTCCATTCCTCATCTATGAAAAAAATAAAGGTCCAGCTGGTCTCCTTTAATTGCTCAGTTTCACATGGTGCTTTGATGATTTAGATATGTGATGCTCAGAGGTATTAGCTGAAAACCATTTTTTTAAAGGAGTGTCACTTTGCTGAATTGTACTGTCTTCCTGAAATTTATATTTGACTTAGTCAAACAATGCAGTTTCATTTATCTTCCCTCTTGAAAGACATCTGCAGTCACCGAGATTCTGAATTCATTGTGTAAGGTGAATCTTCAAAGACCAAGTCCTGCACAGGATCTCTTGCTCCCCAAAATAAGTCTAACTCCTGAAATTATTAAAAAAAAAAAACAAACCAAAACTTCCAGGAGAGTGTAGGGGGTTTCATTTTGTATCACTTTAAATGTTTGTTTACAATACAGTTTTCTCCCATGCCAGTGGAGGAAAAGAAGGCTTTTCTAAGGTATTCATCTGTAAGTTTTTAATTATTTACTCTAGGATAACATTAATCACAGCTTAAAACTTCCACTTTCTCTCCTGTGGCCATAAAAGCAGCTTAGGTTTTCTTGCTTAGTGGCAGATGTGTAGAAATTCATATTTGGTCAGATGAATTTGACTTACAGTTTTCAGACTGAGAATAGTTTTCATTACAAAAAGCTAATATACTGAAAAGAGCTTGCTTATTTTGGGGAACTGGCACAGAGCTTTCTGATTATTATTTTATTTTCAATTTACTTGTCTAGTCTAGTATGTGATATTTGAATGTGTAGATGGACAGGAAGAGTCTCTAAATCATAACATCATTATTTTCTGTCTTAGGAATCTCTGGAGAAATCCCTAGTGCACCGTGTGATTGCTGAGTATGTTCTTTGGAACCTGAGTTTCAGTACTGATGCTTGCAGACTGAAGGAAGTTTTATTTTAAATATATGATAGACATACAAACAAATCCCATTATTAGTTTAAAAAAAAAATTAAAAAAGCATTTTATGGCTGTGAAATCATCCTAAACAAAATCTGCCACTGTACCAATGTTCCAACCACAAAATATAGTCTTTAATTTATTTCAATATGAAATTAGTTATAAGTGATGTTCATTTGACAGGAATGGATATTGATTTGGTACATTCAGCAAACACTGAAAATCCATGGTGAACCAGGGAGTCTTTGACATCATCTGCTCTGATAAGGACAGAGGATTTTGACAGTTTTCTTTAAATAAACTATTGAAAGGGGAGCTAGCTCTAGAGAAAACACTTGAGTAGATTCAGAAAGCATCCTAATCCCAGACTTAAGGAAATGTGGAACTGGTTGCTAAGATTCAGAAAAGTTATAGACTAAGGAGGAGGAACCTGGCTTATTTTAATTTTTATTTTATGGAACGTTAAGCCATTAGAATTTTTTTCTAGAGAAAAAAGGCTGATCAGTTTAGATGTCTTCAATTTCTGTAGAAACAAGAACTCGTATTCTAGGAGCTGGACTAGTAAACTAATCAAGAGTGGGAGTAAAGAGAGAAAAAGTAAATGTTCCTTTAACACAGAATTGCCAAGAACTGAATTAATCAAAGAACCATGAGATGTGCAAAACAAAAGGTTGTTTGGGGTTTCTTATGTAAATTTCTTATACTTAAGTGCTAGAGGTCTTGCTAAGAAATGAGAAGAGTTGGAATTGCAATTGCTGTATGTGTTAGTGCCCCCCGTGCCCTCAGTCATATTTTTGTTGATTGTCAGCTTAAAAGCTACTCAATCAGCCATGATCTGGTAATGTATGAGCAAATAGTATGCATTGCATTGTAAAATAGGAAGTACTGTCATATAGTTATGAACAGAGGATATAGGCCGTATGTACACAACAGAGCATTCTATCTTCAGAAGCAAATTTTGAAAAAGTTGTAACAGATAATCTAGTTAACATGAATATCCAGTGCAATGATATAGCAGGCAAAGATAATTTATTCCTTCTATTTCTTCCTTTTACATATAAATGGGAATATTTAATAGGAACAAAAAAAGTTATAATACTAGTGTCATTGATTATATATCATATTAATTGTCTATATATAATTCAGATGATGACACTGCAAGAAGGTATTGAAACAGTTTGAGAGATTTCAGAGAAGAGCAGTGAAAGTGATTAAAGTATCGGGAACTGTGCCTTAACAGAAACTGTGTCAATAACCAGTTTGATTGCTGAATAAGTCATCACCAGAAGAATTTGACCACATTACTTAAACACCTATACTGATGTGGAAATCTGAGTAAATTGCAATTGACCATAAATTTAAACACTTGTTTTGTTTCTACTGTATCTTTGTCTTAAATGTCATGTACTAAACAGAAGAAGAATATCAAACCGTCTTTCTCTGGATGAGGTAGTAATTTAAAAAAAAAAATCATAAATTACTGAGTAGATATTTTTAAAGAGAACAAGAGAATGACTTTGACAGTGGTGAAGAATTTTTCCTGGAAAGTTCCCTGAGAGCTTGACTTGCAGCCGAGGCATTTATTCAGCCATTTAAAAACTGAAAGCAAGAGAAAAGAAAAGTTATTTATCACTTGACAAGTTGAATTTCAAAATTAGAGATCATAATTTTTCATCTGGGAAAAACAAACTTAATTAAAAAACACAAGAAAACCCAGAACACAGGAAAGAAATTCTGAATACTGAAAAGATTTTGAGGTACCTCTTAAAAATTGAGTTGTCAGATGTAATAAGAAAAATGAGGAAGAGATTTACTTGAAAGTGCTTTTTATGTTGCTGAGGTATAGACAGGTCCTTTAATTTCTAGAAATTCATCCAAGTTGGAGCTTCAGCTTTGCTTTTGCAGCACAACTTTTCTGGCCTCATACATTCAAATTTTGAACAGAAGGTCCCAAAGAAGTGACCATGGTTGCCCATGCAATTAGGGAGATCAGCAATGATTCTCTGGTTGCAAAGATTGTTCCCAGGGAGTGCTCCAGGTGAGATGCTGTGCCAGTGGAGCTAGAGATGGCTGTTGGACACAAATCTGTCACCACGGTACCTTAGGAAGCAAGTGTGAAAATTCAATCACAACACCTTGTGTTTGAAAAGTAATGCTCAACCAGGCAGGTAGTACAAAGATTAGGGAATGATTTTATCCCTGCTTGTGGAGAAAACAGAAGTCTGGCTTGTCCATAAAATTAAAAAAAAAAAAAAAAAAATTGAAACAATTCTCAATAGTTACAGAATATTCTTGATGACTCTAAATTTTACCCAGGGAGTTGTGTTTCTCTAAAAATTAAGCTTTTTTTAAACTCTAGCTGTTGGAATGAAGCAAATTGCAAGAAATCTCATGGCCTTTTTTTGTGTGGTAGGCCAGATCACATAATCACAATGATCCCTTTTGGTTTTAAATAAAACCCGTGAATTCTATGCTACTCTTCTGCTTCCTCTGTGCTGATACTGCAGTCCATTAGAAGCCAAATCACTCAAGGTGTCTAGTCTAATTTGTGAAAATGCTGATGGAAAGCCTAGATATTTGACATTTGAACTTTTAAGTGAAAATGTGGCTCATCTATCTTGTAAAGAAAGAGTATTCTCAGAACAATATTTAGACAACAATTTTGAAGGTTTGAGCTACTACTTATTGATAAGTATTGGCCTGTGTTGCTCATTATTATTTCCTTTACTTTCATAAATAATCAGTCTATCACTGCAACTGGAGTATGGCCTGTACTTTATCCTCCTTGTACCAAATTTCAGTAGGGAAAAGAATGCTTAGATATACTGTAGATGATTGCATGAAGAATAAAGTTGTTTTGCATTTGAAGTACTTTATAATGTGATTTGATAGTGACCTCTAGCACTGGTGGAATTATCTCTGGGTATTGCTTGCCTTTTTTTTATTATTATTATTACTTACAAAGTTTTAAAAACTGAAATTGTTGCCATTCCAGCTAACTTAGCAATACAGTCTGATGTATGTTTTTAATTCTCACACTTGCCAAATACAACTAAGTTATTTTTATAATATGTAACTGCTTGTAAGAGTACAATAGTGTAAGCATGAACTTCTCATGAGCTTTTGACACCAAAAATGTAAAAAGATTGCTCAGTATGATCCCACGGTATTTCCATCTGCCTTATTTTCTTTATTACAGCCTAGTACATGGTCAGCCTCAGCCAGTGGTCTTAGTGTTGTTTTCACGTGGACATTCAATACCTGTATCCCTGGTGTGGGAGTAGTTCTGTTCTGTAGCTTTTGTGCAGTACCACTGATACCAGAAGCAAGGATTCACTCAAGATCAGAATCTGATCTCATGCATTGAAAAGGAATAAATACTCCTTAGCCTTCTTTGTATTTTAATTCTTGTGTATGAAGTAGAAATCGATTCCAGGATGCCTTATGGACTGCATTACTTAGTGTTGCGGGTTAACCCCAGTCAGCAGCTCAGCCCCACATAGTCGCTCACTCACTCCCCCACAGGGGGATGAGGAAAAGAATCAGAAAGGTAAAAGTGAGAAAACTTGTGGGCTGAGCTAAAGACAGTTTAATAGGTAAAGCAAAAGCCATGCACACAAGCAAAGCAAAACAAGGAATCCATTCACCACTTCCCATGGGCAGGCAGGTGTTCAGCCATCTCCAGGAAAGCAGGGCTCCAGCACGTGTAACAGTTACTTGGGAAGACAAACGCCATCACTCTGAATGTCCCCCCTTCCTTCTGCTTCCCCCAACTTTTATTGCTAAGCACAATGTCATATGTTATGGGATATCCTTTTGGGCAGTTGGGGTCAACCGACCTGTCTGCCTATCCCCCCCAACTTCTTGTGCACTCCCAGCCAACTCACTGGCAGGGTGGTGTGAGAAGCAGAAGGCCTTGATGCTGTGCTAGCACTGTTCAGCAATAACTGAAACATCGATGTGTTAACAACACTGTTTTGGTCACGAAGCCACACCATAACACCATACAAGCTACTATGAAGAAAATTAACTCTATCCCAGCCAAAATGAGTACATTTAGCAAGTCAGAATCATCAGAACATGCTTTGCTTCAGGTCTGTCAATATAGTGCCAGGTTTTTATTTCCTTATGCTTATGTTTACAGAACTAAATCTCTAGAAGAAATTAAATGCATGGCAAAACAAGTATTGAAGGAAGGCTGGGTTCAAGGATATATAGAAGCCTCTGGTGAACTGGCTGGGGTGCTGTTCTGGCTACCACATTTTTTCCTTCTGCTCTTTAGTGGAACAATATTGTGTTGCCCCTGTAATTTGGGGTAGAGGACTAATACTATTTTAATTGAATTTGCACTTGAAAACAGTTGATGAAGGCAAAGGCCTTTAAATTGTAACAGAGCTACGCTACCATCTCTTTTCACTTCTGTTTCCTTATGCTTACAAATTTTGGTCTTAATACTATTTATTTTTGCTAGTGTTGTCAAAAAAGGTTTCATTAATTTTCATCAACTAAAGATTCCCCTTTAAGAATCCTCTTTGAAATTAATAGGATTTGATTGCTCGCACTTCTACATGCAAGTTAATATGATCCAACAGGCATTGCTTCTGCACATAAACAAACAGTGTGAAATTATAATTACAACTAGTAAGTAGAGCAAGAGAAGAAAATTTGTCTAATTTTCATGTAAGCTTTATGTCTACTTTTTTTTTTTTTATTTCATTTAAAACACACTCTTCTTACTGCTCTGGCAGTACTAGCAAGCATGAGGGAGCAGTGAATAATACTGAATATGATTTGGAATACATCAATGTTCCATACATTAATGTGTTGTAGAGACAATTCTAAGCAAGCCCTAATAAAATTGGATGTTACTTAACCTAGCCTGGTCCTTGTATCTAAGCTGATTTATTGATACATAGCACCACAGTGTAATATTAGGGCAAAGTTTTGCAGTTTTAAACAATTAATTCTAACTTCTTTTACCCAATTATGTACACATAACAAAATTTTGGTTTTGGTGAGTGTAGTAGATAGTTTTTGTCTCTTATTCAGGTACACTTCTCCTAGGGTGAGTCTAAATAGCAGCAATGAAGAATCTGTATTTGCTTTGCTGTTGTTGCATACCAGGTCAGGCAGAAGGAGTCTCCATTTAGGAGACAGACTGCATTTGAGGAATGAACAGCCTCAGTTGAGGGATTTTTGCAGAGTACAGTGGGTCAGGCACTTCTTCAGTCTAGGAAAATGAGTTGTCAGGATAGCGAAGACTTGGGATGGAGTTTGGGGGGACTTTGCTGAAATGAGCTCCTAGCAGACACAGCAGGCCTTGGAAATTAGAGAAAGAAAGACACTTTTCCTAAGGCTCAAGAAGGGCTTTATAGAGTTTGTTGCATGCCAGCCAATCTGATAAGAGTTAGCTGGGAGGAAGCTTGGAAAAAAAAAGATCTGCACAGCAGGGAGACATGAAGCAGGGAGGTGTTACTCTTGTACTCTAATCCTAGTCATTGGTTTCTAATCCTACTGTACCTCTCTTAGAGGTTGAGGGGGTTTTTTGTTTGTTTGACTGTTTGGGGTTTTTTTCCTATCTAAAAGACTCATTTTTCGTTGTGTTTTAAAAATACCTAATTTTTGAGATTCAAAGATTTTTGAGATTTAGGGTACTAAATTTATGGAAAGGTGTTTGCAGATCTACTTCAAAGGTTTGTTCCTCAGGGTCTCAGTGAAAAACTTTGGCGTCAATACTCTATATTTAGACACAATTTATTGATGCATTTCCACTCCACAGATGAAATAAAATTTAAACTATTTCCTGAGCTCAGGCCTAACAATTAATCAAATACATCTGTAAAAACATTCTACAAAATAACAGTCACTGTACTGTTCCTTAGCACTGTAGAAAGCTATGATACATTGATTTTAAATTGACTGTGGCGGGTTGACCCTGGCTGAATGCCAGGTGCCCACCAAAGCTGTTCTATCACTCCCCCCTCCTCAGCTGGACAGGGGAGAGAAAATATAACAAAGGGCTCGTGGGTCGAGATAAGGACAGGAGAGATCACTCACCAACTACCGTCATGGGCAGCACAGACTCAGCTTGGGGAAAATTAACTCAATTTATTACAAATCAACTGGAGTAGCGTAATGAGAAATAAAACCAAATCTCAGAACACCTTCCCTCCACTCCTCCCTTCTTCCTGGGCAAAACTTCGCTCCCAAATTCCCTACCTATCCCGCCCCAGCGGCGCAGGGAGACGGGGAATGGGGTTTATGGTCAGTTCATCACATGTTATTTCTGCTGCTTCATCATCCTCAGGGGGAGGACTCATCACACTCTTCCCCTGCTCCAGTGTGGGGTCCCTCCCACAGGAGACAGTCCTCCACGAACTTCTCCAACGTGGGTCCTTCCCACGGGCTGCAGTTCTTCATGAACTGCTCCAGCATGGGGCCTTTCCACAGTGTGCAGTCCTTCAGGAGCACACTGCTCCAGCGTGGGTCCCCCATGGGATCACAAGTCCTGCCAGAATATCTGCTCCGTGGGCTCCTCTCTCCACAGATCTGCAGGTCCTGCCAGGAGCCTGCTCCAGCGTGGGGGTCCCACGGGGTCACAGCCTCCTTCAGGCACCCACCTGCTCCGGCGTGGGGTCTTCCCCCAGGCTGCAGGTGGATATCTGCTCCATTGTGGACCTCCCTGGGCTGCAGGGGGACAGCCTGCCTCACCATGGTCTTCCCCACGGGCTGCAGGGGAATCTCTGCTCCGGCGCCTGGAGCACCTCCTCCCCCTCCTCCTTCACTGACCTTGGTGTCTGCAGGGTTGTTTCTCTTACATGTTCTCACTCCTCTCTCCGGCTGCCATTTCTGTCTGTCCCAGCAACTTTTTTTCCTTCTTAAAAATGTTATCACAGAGGTGCTACCACTATCGCTGATTGACTCAGACTTGGCTGGCCGCGGATCCATCTTAAAGCCGTCTGGCATTGGCTCTGTCATAGACAGGGGAAGCTTCCAGCAGCTTCTCACAGAAGCCACCCCTGTAACCCCCCGGCCCCAAAAAACCTTACCACACAAAGCCAATACATTGACTAATTAAGTTTTTGAGATGGAAGCATTGTCTTAATCCACAGACTATTTAAATCACAGGAAGCAAACAGCTGTATTAGAATAAATAGATCTTTCCTTTCAGCCTGCTACTAAGTGTTGTCCAAAAAACCATTGTGAAACTCTTCTGCAATGTTTTTTGCAGACAATTTTTCTCAATAATGACAATATAATAAAACGATTTGTTCAGTGGTGATGGTTCATTCATTTATAGAAGAAGTAATTTGATTGAAGATGATCAAAGTGACCAGCTAAACAGACTTTGATATATTGTGAATTTCTCATTTCCAGAAAAAAGCTAACTTTAAAAATGAGCTCTTCCTATCACATGAGCACACTCTTTGGCTCCCAATTCCTCAAGCTTTTGCTTGCCTCTTAAGGGGACTGTTAAAAGGAGCAACAATTAAGATGGCTGTCATTCCCAATATTCTTGAATGTAGAGAGCAGGACAGAGGAAAGTGGAGAATTTTACTGGCTGATTACATGGATTTGCATTGTGTGTTCTGATCTGAGTGAATAAAAATAGATGTGCTCAGGACTTTGCAAGTTCAGAGCAAAGAACAGTCTCAGTCGGGGGCGGGAGGGGAGAAAAAGAGGTTGCTCAGAGCTGGAATCAGGGATGATTGCTAAAGTCTCTGCTCCTGAGGGTAGATTGTTCTCCTGTGATGTATCACTGATAAGAGTTTGGAGAGAGAAAGGGAGCTCTGCTTCAGAAAGAGCAGATTTGCTGTGATTCTGGGTGGGTTGCAAAGTGGTGACAAAAGAGTGGAAGCCAAATCCTGCCCTGCTTGCAGAGGAAAAAACCAACCAACCAAACAAAAAGAAAACAGTGACAGCACTTTACCACTTCACCTTTAATCCTTGATCTTGATTATCATTCATTGCACAAGGAGAAAAGCAGAGGAAAGTGGAATTTGGAGGAGATGGTGAGTGTTAAGTGATGATGGTAGTTGAATTAATTGTGCTAACTTCAAAATGGCATTATGTAGCCTCTCAGTATATTGAACACTGTGAATCAATGGAAAAGAGCTCCACAGATGTCAACCCAGGATCCAATTTACACAGGGAAAATGGGGAAAAAACCTTATATGAAAATTTTATTCTGCCACATTCCTGGACCAATATGGTAGTGAGTGTCAGTCATATCTCAAGAGAAGGCCTACAGAAGTAAACCAATTAAAGACATCACAGTTTTGTTGAACTTACAGAATAAAAAGATCTTTTGGATGGTTGGGGTTTTTTTATGTTTATTGTTCTGTGCAGATCTGTTGAGTAGCACGGATATTATTACTACCCAGATACTGTGATTTCATTATTTAAAAGGTCTGCACAAGATTTTTTTAGCTGAAACAGCTCCAAATTTTCATTAAAAGTTTGGGGACAGACTTTAATAGACTTTTTTGTAGAGATAGGACAAGGTGTAATGGTTTTAAACTAAAAGAGGGTCCATTCAGACTAGATATAAGGAAGAAATTTTTTATGATGAGGGTGGTGAAACACTGGCACAGGTTGCCCAGAGAGGTGGAGATGCCTCACCCCTGGAAAAAGTCAAGGACAGGTTGACTGGGCTCTAAGCAACCTGATCTAGTTGAAGATGTCCCTGCTCATTGCAGGGGGGTTGGACTAGATGACCTTTAAAGGTCCCTTCCAACCCAAACCATTCTATGATTCTACTATTCTATGATTCTATACTTTCATAGAAGCACTTAAATGATTTTCAGAGATAGCATGGGAACCCATTGTATGTGAAGATAATAAAAAGAAAGAAGTATTGTAATTTAAGAAGTTAACATTGGTCCTGTTCTTTTATCTGTAGATAAATTATGGATTTGACAATACAAAGACAAAATAGGGGTTTTAAAAAAGAAAGTATAGAAATATAGAACAAAAAGAAACAAGACAATATGTAAAAGTCTATTTTTAAAACAGTAGAAACACAGGGTAGACCTGTTAGCATCACTGGAGTAATTCATAAGCTGTTTATTAAAAGCTTATGAATAAATTTGGTGTTATCAACTGTGTAAATACTCGAGTAAGTCTGAACCTTCAAAGGCTTCTGGATATATATAAATTATACTAAGTGTGCTTGAAATCTGAAAACAGCCAATAATAATAATTAGTCCCTTGTTAATATTACCTCTTTCTATTTGCTTAGTCATTTTCAAATTAGTAATTTTTCATCTAACTACACATATTGGTCAATATGTTTGGTAATTATACTGAAACAAAACCCACAGATACCACACTGAGATTTTTTTAGAGGGTCTGGATATAGCAAAAGAAGGGAAAGTTGATTTCTTGTTCACAAAAGTTGCTGAGGTTTAAGTTGCTGACAGCCACTTTAAAGAGAAAAAAGAAAGGTACCAGACTGTGTCTGAAAAAATATACATCTTAGGGATCATAACTACATTAGATGAAAGAATACATTTAATATGTTTTGAATGGTGTTATTTCCCTTCTGACTCCAGTGAAACTGTGAAAAAGAATTAATTTTAAAGTCAATTTTATCCAATGTTAGTCACATGATTTGTGGTGGGTATTTTCATTGATTGTGTAAACAGAAACTGAATGTATGTGTAATTTAGTGTCTTTGCCCCCCTGGGAAATCCCAAGGAAGAACATTTTGTTCTCAAGTGTCTTTTCCAGTTTACAGCAAAAAATAGCGTGGCTGTTATTCTAAACATCCACTGGCAGGATGGAGAAGAATCAGAGGAAACAGTATCAGCTTAAGAGAATGTGAATGCCCTGGGTTGCAGATGTTGGCCTTGATACTGTAAAGACTTGCACCAGAGCTTAACTTTATGCTTTGTAAGCAGTCCTGGTGAATTTAGCTGAACTGTTCAGAGGGCATAAAGTTAAGTGAATATGCAAAGTTTTGCAGAATAATGAGTTTGGTTGCATTTTTTTTTTTTCCTAGGAAGTTGCAGCAGACCATTAGAGTGGATGTCTGATTGAAAGGACAATGGACTTGATTTAAAGCATAGCTTTTTTTTTTTTTTTGAGATTTGCACTTTACATCTTATTAGTTACAGAGTGTATTTCTGTGGGCTTCAAAGTAGCTTTTTTTCTTGGTTAGACTTTGTCAGCATTTATTGCTTTGGGATTTTTTTACAAGCAAGGTTTCAGACCAATTCAAATAGAGCATAATGTAATAAATTTAGAGTTTTTAAAATTATTTCAATATTAACCAGAAGTGGTATTAATCAATTTTTTAAAATATTTCTCTCAATTTTGATGCCAGTGATAAAAACAATGAAACAATATATATCTCTTTCTAAACCAGAAATCTAAAACTTGTCCTAGAGTTGCCTAGTTCCTTCTTACATCTATATAAATGATAACTAGCTGAGATGCAAATGCCTACAAGTTAGGCATTGTGAGCCCCAGTCTGACTGACTGAGCTACACTTCTTGAATCCAGATTTTTTTCGATGTATCCACCATAGAGATCTCTCTTATTAAAGTGACTGTTCTAAGTGATGTAAACTGGGTTTTTTTTTTGTATATTAGCTGGAATGAATTATATAAATATATGTTAGGTGATACTCCTTCTTTGTCTTCACTGACAATGGCAACACAGTTCTACAGGCTTTTCTTCTATGAAGTAAAAGAAGGACTTTTTCTACTTTATTTGCCTCAGAAATATTGGCATGATATTGTAAACATGGGTATTTCATAAAGCTTTGAGCATACCTACCTTATCTGGTAGATTATTAGCTAACCTAATAATTAGCTAGGCATGTGTTTTAAGCTGGTGACCCATCTTTGGTGGCCGCACTTGATTTTATGTAGTATACACAGAAGTGTACACAGTGCAAGGGTAGATTGGTTACTCTTGCCTGTAGTTTGTAGTATTATCCACATTTGGAGGTAGGTATGACTTCAAGTGAAACAGGTTGAGACACTACAAGGCTGTTGTTAATTAATGTTTAATGTATTTACTTATGCTGCTTTACTATTAGTGACATTTTTCTTGCAAACTAGACATACCAGGGTAGAAAATAAGCATACTCCAAACATATCACTAGAACATATTAATACAACAGCGCCTTCCTTAGATTAAACACCACCTAAGGCATATTTAGGTTTATTTTCCTTTTGGCTACAACTGCAATTTTAATACCTGAGATACCTATCTTTACTCAGTAAGCTGATGAAATGTTTCTGCGTGATTTTGTTTAAGCAGCTCTGCTCGCTTTACTCTTGTTTGAGACTGTGTTTCAGGCAAACTTCAGGACATGGATTGCAATGTGTAAGCCTGAGGTCTCAATTAGGAATTAAATGACCTTGTTTTAATGTCTGGGCATGTTATTTCTGTGAAATTCTTGTAAGAGCTTTCTGACTGTGAAGAACCTTTCATAGACTGGTGTAGTTTGAAACATTGCTACCACTTTGCTAATTTTCACATTTGCCTTAATTAATGATTTGTAATCAAATTTAATATGAGACCAAATTCTGTAGAGACTGCTTTTGACTTTGTTAGTAAAATCATATTGTGCATATTTATCAGTTACATATACCAGGAAAACTATCTTTGGTTTTTGTTCTATATATTTCTTCACGCTCACTCTTTCAAGAAACAGTGAATGGAATTGGTAGGAAAAAGACAGGTCTCCAAAGGGTACATGCATAGTATTCAGCCAAGTTCAGTTCATTCTCACTGTGAACACAAATGTAGCAGGTTACCTGTGCAATATCAGGTTGCATATGCAGTGTTAAAGCACAGAATATTAATAACAGAGATCTTAGTAAAATGAAGATAATCCCCCTGAGAATTTTAACGAGGGCAACAATTTAAACAAAAATACTGCTTTGCTGCTTCTTTTGTCACATTTTGGTTGTTTTATCACTCATTTCCCACTCCTACAGGATGGGAATAAACAGAAGTCTAAAAAAAAAAATGGAAGAAGCTGTGTGACTTACTGTGAATTAAAATGAATGCTAGAATGCTCTAGAATTTGAACTTGTCTCTCCTTTGTAAGTTTTGAATTGGGAAAAAAATGAATTGTGATAATTTTTTACTGAAACTACACTCTGGGGCAAATGTTAAGAAATTACTTTTTCAGTAACTATTTCCATTAATATGGAGTCATATAATCTGAGGCTAACAAGCTAGAGGAAGAGCTGAAAACAACAGATTTCATATGGGTTATTAGCTCACTTTGGTAGTAATAAAGTGTTTTATCCTTACTATGGAAGTATTAGGAAACAGAACTATATTTACTAGTTCTATATGAGTCTTTATCATTCACTTGCTGTTTATTGACCTTAGCTGCCTACTAAAAATTTGGTCCAGGGAAAATACATTTCCTGTCGACCATGATATTGTTTCAAACCATCTAATATTCTTAGACCATTCTTAACAGTTATTTGTCTAGCCTGTCCTAAAGATCTCTGGTGATAGAAATTGCAAAAACGCCTATGGTAAGCTGAGAACTCCCTTATTCTTTCTACATAAAAAAAATGTTGGTTTTCAACTTCTGTAATCTGAATCTTTCTTATTTCAATTTATATGTATTGGTTTTTATCCTCTTTGGAAATGGATTATTCCATTTCTCTATACATCAATCATTACTAATTCTTTAATCTTTATCTTCCTTATACTCCCTAACCTGGACTAACAATCAGAATTATTCTATTCCTTTGTAGACTTCCAACTGTGGGCAACAGTGGAAGATGTTGGGACATCTAGGAAATGAAACAGGGACAGTGGCCTGAACTAAACCTGAGGATCCTGTTTAAACTTTACAGCTTAATGACACACATGAAAATTTCACTCTAGTATCACATAAATTGATAAGAGCTTCCTGCTAAATCTTTACAGGCACAGACAGTTAGAAACACATCCTACTATGAAGGAAATATAGGAGAATAGATACCAGGCTTGTGGGAAGTGTCGTCTTTATCCTCTGTCATGAATTAGGTCACCGAGATGCTTATATTCAACGCTTTTTAAACAGGGATTCAGTTGCATTGTTTAGTAGGCAACTCTGACAACTCCAGCTCTTGGTTGTTTTACTTCATTGTTCCTTCTTTAATTTCCTTCGGGAATCTTATCAGAAAAGAATGTAGTCTAACAAATGCAAGGAAAATGTCCTGATCAGCTTGAATAAGGAAAAAAAAAAATACAATACGGCAGATTCTGATGTGAGAATTTGTTGATAGAAATCCCAACTCTGAAGCCTTGCTGGGATCAGTCTGCCTGGAAAGGTGATATCTTGCATGGACAGCAAACTTGTCTTCTTTTCCTGAGAAGTCAGAAACATTTAGAAGCTAAAAATGAATCTTCAGGTAAAAAATAATGTATATGCAGTTAAGAACCATTATCAGCATAGCTGTGTGTCATACATGTTGCAAGAGGAAAGAATGTCTAATATGTCATTTGGTGGAATGGGAACCAAGAAAATACAGTAATTAATGAAGGAGAGACATCAATACCTGCATAGATTAGGAATGAGAATAATTAGTTTGATTGGGTTAGGAAGATTTGGAATACAAGAAGTTTGGTGATAAAGAATAAGAAGTGGAAAAATAGATTAGGAAAGAGAATTGAAAAGTGAACAGGACACAAGGAAGACTCAATGTAGAACTGATGGACTGAGAAGCAGTTTGGTGTAATGAATATACTTAGGGTGAGAATGCTGAGCTAGTAAATAAAGCAAGAGAAAGAAACTCTCTGGTGAATTGAATGAAATCAAACAGAATGAATCTGATAAGCCAGTGGAAAATAGAGGAGAAAAGATGCATTGAGTGAGGAAAAATGCTCAGGCAACAAAACTTTTCTTTTAAAGGAGTAAACGGTGCATTAATTTGGGTATAAATCACAGAATCATAGAAACATAGAATCATTTAGGTTGGAAAAGAACCTTAAGATCATCAAGTCCAACCATTAACCTAACACTACCAAGATCACCACTAAACCATGTCCCCAAGCACCACATCTACACGTCTTTTAAATACCTCCATGGATGGTGACTCCACCACTTCCCTGGGCAGCCTGTTCCAATGATGGATAACCCTTTTGGTGGAGAAATTTTCCCAATATCCAGTCTAAACCTCCCCTGGTGCAACTTGAGGCTGTTTCCTCTCGTGCTATCACTTGCTACTTGGGAGAAGAGACTGACACCCACCTCACTACAACCTCCTTTCAGGTAGTTGTAGAGAGCGATAAGGTCTCCCCTCAGCATCCTTGTCTCCAGGCTGAACAACCCCAGTTCCCTCAGCCGCTCCTCATAGGACTTGTGCTCTAGACCCTTCACCAGCTTCATTGCTCTTCTTTGGACACACTCCAGCACCTCAATGTCTTTCTTGCAGTGAGGGGCACAAAACTGAACACAGTACTCGAGGTGCGGCCTCACCAGTGCCGAGTACAGGGGGACAATCACTTCCCTAGTTCACCAACACTCCCAGTTCCTTTTCCACCAGGCAGCTCTCCAGCCACTCTTCCCCAAGTGTGTAGTGTTGCATGGGATTGTTGTCACCCAAGTGCAGGACCTGGCACTTAGCCTTGTTGAACCCCATACAATTGGCCTCGGCCTATCGATCCAGCCTGTCTAGATCCCTCAGTAGAGCCTTCCTTTCCTCAAGCAGAACAACACTCCTGCCCAACTTGGTGTCACCTGCAAACTTACTGAGGGTGCACTCGATCCCCTCATCCAGATCATTGATAAAGATATTAAACAGAACTGGCCCCAAAACTGAGGCCTGGGGAACACTACTTGTGACCGGCTGCCAGCTGGATTTAACTCCATTCACCACAACTCTTTGGGCTCGGCCATACAGCCAGTTTTTTACCCAGCAAAGAGTATGCCCATGCAAACCATGAGCAGCCAATTTCTCCAGGAGAATGCTGTGGGAAATGGTGTCAAAGGCTTTACTAAAATCTAGATAGATGACATCCACAGCCTTTCCTTCATCCACTAAGTGGGTCACCCTGTCATAGAAGATCAGGTTGGTCAAGCAGGACTTGCCTTTAATAAGTCATGCTGACTGGGCCTGATCACCTGGTTGTCCTGCATGTGCCGCATGATGGCACTCAAGATGATCTGCTCCATAGCCTTCACTGGCACCGAAGTCAGACTGACAGGCCTGTAGTTCCCCAGATCCTCCTTCCGGCCCTTCTTGCAGATGAGCATCACACTTGTTAACTTCCAGTCAACTGCAACCTCCCCAGTTAGCCAGGACTGTTGATAAATGACGGAAAGTGGCTTGGTGAGCACTTCCGCCAGCTCCCTCAGAACCCCTGGGTGCATCCCATCCAGCCCCATAGACTTATATGTGTCTAAGTGGTGTAGCAGGTTGCTAACTATTTCCCCTTGGATTATGGAGGCTTCATTTTGCTCCCTGTCCCTGTCTTCCAGCTCAGGGGGCTGGGTACCCAGAGAACAACTGGTCTTACTATTAAAGACTGAGGCAAAGGCAGCATTAAGTACCTCACCCTTTCCTTATTGTCACTACATTTCCCCCTGCATCCAATAAGGGATGGAGATTCTCCTTAGCCCTCCTTTTGTTACTATATTTCTAGAAACATTTTTTATTGTCTTTTACGGCAGTAGCCAGATTAAGTTCTAGCTGGGCTTCAGCCCTTCTAATTTTCTTCCTTTATAACCTCCCAACATCTTTGTAGTCCTCCTGAGTCACCTGCCCCTTCTTCCAAAGGTCAGAAACTCTCCTTTTTTTCCCGAGTTCCAGCCAAAGCTCTCTGATCAGTCAGGCAGGTCTTTTTCCCTGACGGCTCGTCTTTTGGCACATGGGGATGGCCTGCTATTGTGCCTTTAAGATTTCCTTCTTGAAGAATGTCCAGCCTTCCTGGACTACTTTGCCCTTCAGGACTGCCTCCCAAGGGACTCTGTCAACCAGGTCCCTCAACAGGCCAAAGTCTGACCTCCAGAAGTCCAAGGTAACAGTTCTGTTAACCCCTCTCCTTACTTTGAGAATTGAAAACTCTCATTTCATGATCTCTATGCCCAAGATGACCTCCAACCATCACATCACCCACAAGTCCTCCTCTGTTAACAAACAACAGATGAAAAAGTAGACTGAAGAAAGAATGGAGGGAAAGAATAATAGAATTCTGGAAGTTGATGAATAGGCTTTCCAAGTGTAAGTTAAAAGAAGAAGTGAATCCTGAAATCAAGAAGAAAACAAAGTGAAGGAAAATTTTAAAGAAAAGAGAATTAAGAGTAATATGTAAAGACAGAGAAAAACTCAGTGTCTGTATGTGCGTGTGTGTGCATGAATACCTGTATGTATAAAAGGAAAATTACTGTAAATCGCTTTTTCCTCCCTCTTAAAAAGTCTAAAGGGCTTAGCAATTGGACAGATAAAATGAAAAATATGTGTGTGTGCAGGATCTTTCACAACTGCAGAAAATGAAAAAAAAACCCAACCAACCAAAAAATGCTTACCATAAAAAGAAGCTGACACTATGTATTACTTAGAACTTAATCAGGTGACCATATGATTTTCAGAAAAGGAGTTCAACTCCAAGTTGTAATATATACTGTATATTGCAAAGGAAGTCCTTTCTACTTCAATCTATTTTGCTACCTCCATGTGAGTGGAAAAGGCTCCTTAACTAAACTGTAGGCTAGGGTGTTTTTCAGAGAATAATGTAGTGATATTGCTGAAGGCAAACACTTTCTCCTGTTGTCAAGCCCTTCAGCATAATGTGTTCACCATACTATTTTCTGCATTGTGCTAGGACTCTTTTTCCTCTCTAAAGCATTTAAGAGAGTTTATGTTCAACCATGAGGCTAAGATTGCCCAAGCATATGTTTGGGAGGAAAGTAGTTTTTCTGTCAGCCTCAATTTTGATACAATGATTGATGAATTGTACTCAGAAGAATGTAAGTGATAGCCTTGTTTCCTTATGACAGTAAAGTTGATTTCATTTGAGTAAATCTAAATAAAACAAATAGTGAGAGAACAATATCTGCAAAGCTCTAGGGTAATAATCTTTTGTGGGTTTTTTCCTCTCTTTGTCAAGCAGAGAATATCTCTGTTCTTTAATTTTTATTTTTATTTTTTTGGCACATAGTCACAAAACACTTCATATGGTACAGAATTTAAGAAGAACAGGTTTGCAGTAGTATGACAAGCATAATGGTGCCAGTTAGCATTTTAGGACTGAGAGAGATGACTGGCCATCTGGGAAAAGGGGTAATTTAAGGTCAACACATGAATAAGAATAAAATCTGAGAGGCACTTTTTTTCATCTGCAGCAGCTATGCTGCCAAAAGATTGATATTAAAGTGCAAAAATCAAGTATTGTATGTTCCAGCAATAATTCATTCATAAGTTTCAGTAGATCTGTCACATTACTTTTGTTCCAAGCACATGGCTCTAGCGGAATTAAAAGCTCCTCTCAAGCCAATGCCACCTAGTTCAAAGGAAAGACTGGTATGGCACTATTTAAAACAATTTGGTGAAAGTTGCAGTTCCCCATGAACAACAGAAAATGATAATGCAATAGAAAATTATTCTTATTAGTAACAGCCTAAAATTGTACGAATTGTCTGCTGTCCAGAGGAAAGAAAAAAATCTTATCCATGTAATGTATTTGAAAGTATATTTGTGCTTCATATGCAATTGACAATGAAGTAAGAGCCTTTCCCATCAAAATCATTTTGTCAACCTAGATGAACAATGACTGATTTTTTTAATCTCCTGAAAATAATTTGATCACTTTAAATGAAAAGAGAAGGGTACTCCAATTCAGTTCCTCCAAATTAAGTGTCCATGATTACTAAACAGAGAAAACCTTGTCTAATAGGTCATTTCCTAAACTTTGGGAAATAATTCCCCAGTTTTATAAACACATGCATTTGACGAGACTTTTCAATACACAGCTAATTTAGGTCTTATTCATGTGCAGTGAATCCTTTCTCAGCTGGGCACTTTATAAGCTTAGCAAAAAGTCTACTGTGTATTTTCATTCCACAGTTTTCAAAGGCTTATCATTCTGTCAAATCAAAACGGTTTTCCTATAGGACAATAAAAGGCACCATTCCTCACTGAAGGTTATTTTGTAAAGCTTTAGCTTTCAAATGAACTTCAGTTCTTTTGGTTACAGACCCCCTGGAAAATAAAGGGCTATGAGATTTATTTATTTTTAATGTAACAATTAAATATTGCCTTTTCCCTGCTCATTTCATGTTCAAATGGCTAACTGATTTCTGCAGGAAAAAAAAAAGTTAAAATAGAGAAAATCATCACTGGACAGATAATTCTCTTTATGGAGAGTGCTTCTGATAGTTGGGCATGAGTGAATATCAGGAGTGGTACAGAAACTTCGTTTTATTGTAGTGGTAGGTGCTGTGTCTAATAACAAAAATCTATGGATTTCCATATTTAAAAAAAAAAAATCACTGAAGGTTCCTAGAGTATAGTGTTATGCTATATGCTGTGGTTTCTGGTGCATATGTGAGGAAACTTAGTTTTCTTGCAGGAAGTTTTCAGCCAGCTATAACACTGTGTTCTATCTTCTAAGTTTTGGAGTGTGCTTTGTTTCTTATAGTGCTGGAGAATGTTGCTTCACTCCAACTTAGAAGCCACTGTCTAATTATACACAAGGTAACTAGAATAGAGTAAAATGATAATTTTAGAACAAATGGTAATATGGCAATGAGGAAGATTTGTTTTTGAAAAGGTCTGCTAACAAAGAGAAAAATAAAAAAATAGTCAAATAAATAAGCAATTGCATGCACAATATTCTGCAAAATCAGGAACAAAACACTAAAAAAATTAGAAGCAGCAAAACATAAGCAAATGCTTATTAATTAGGCAATATCAGTTTTGTGAACAGAATGAGACAGAAATCACTGGGAAAAATAACTTATATTCATGCAATTACATGCAATCATGTAATCATGTGATCACACATTTAAGAACAAAATTACAATTCCATATATAACAGTGTAGAAAATAAGGGTTACATATGCAAGTTTAATCTTGCAATTTCTCTTTAGAATTTCACTTTTTAACTTTAATAATGATGATGTGCTGAAAGTGTAATTTCCTAGGGTTTTGACAAAGTAAACAGAAAATGTTAATTCCATAGAAGTCAGTAGAAAATGCAGATATATGGTGCTGACATTTAGAGACAGTAGATACCTTTGCCCCTTGAGCTTGAATGAGGAAATGATGATATTAATAGATTATCAACTCCATGGAACACGATTAAGTAGAGAATGGCACTGGAAGATTATTTCCTTGTAGAGACTTGCAAAGAGCCGCTTTCTTCATTGTTTTCACAGTTTTTTCTAACACCATATTGAGGACTCAAGCATTCAATTTCATCCTATGGGCGGGATGTGCTTAAAAAGTCACTTTGTCGTATGCTTTCCCTGTCTCCTGCCACATTATATGCACAGCATAAATATACACGGAGATACACGTGGATCACATTTTCTGTCCTTGTTTATTGGTCACTCTCTTTTACCTTCTTTCTCTCCTTATCATCATGTGACAATTCCCACACTTTTTTCTTTACTATGTTCTATTCCTAGTTTGGAGAGATTGCCCTTTGGGAACTGGTATGCAGAGCAATGATAGTACCAGTTCTTACTTGCAGTGCTTGGCTACCCATAAACTGTTTCACCTCTGAATGAGTACATGCACAGTAAAGATTAAACAAACAAACAAACAATGAAAACGACTTTTGAGAATATAACCACCAGATTTTCATGTCCCTCTCATGGACCTCTTTTAGTGAAACTCTCCAAAAAATTTCTGTATCGAACAAGAAATCATCTTGCAAAATTTCAAAATGGCCTGTTAAAGTCACACACAATTATATCAGTCAGAGGAAGAAAAAAAAGAAAAAAAATTGGCTAATCTTAAGTATTGATGGTCCTAAAATAAATTATTTCTCTTCTAAAGTATTTTTATTTCCTTTAGAGTTATTTTCTGTGTAGTCCAGTAACATTTGTTTCACACTTCCTTATTTCTTCCTCAGTTATGCACAATTCTTTTTTTGGCTGAGGTTTTTTTTGGTTCATATTTCTCCCCACCCACCGTGTCTTACACAGCAAATGTGGTCTCAGCATTTGATTATGAGTTAAACTTCTGCACTTGGGCTATTCAGAGGAATTCCAAATTAGTCAAATGAGACAAAATATCTTCACTGACCTTCAAGTGAAACTGGAAAGAAATAAAGCAAGTTCAGTTTTTCACAGTGTCTCCCTCTGCTGAAAAGTCCTAGACAGCACTGATACAGGTGAATGTCGATGCTGCTTTTAAGGATGAGGCTTTGTGCTAATTTGTGTTAAGACAAAATGTTACATACTGCATAAACAGAAAGGGAAAAATACTTTCTTACTGCCAGAGTCTGCCATAACATTTTATATGTACTCAGAGAGGAGGGAGAACAGAGGACTAAAGAAAGCGCTTTTTCCTCATGACTCAACCACAAAATGGCACAATAAGGTTTTCTAGCTTTTTCTGAGCTGATACTTTCTCACAGACAAGCTGCAACATTCCAGTTCAGGTGCTGGATGCAGGATCAATGTCTGTCTATTGAATTAAGTGCTGCAATTTGAATTGTTATTAATAACTATGAACTATTTCAAAAGCAAATGGCTAAAGAACACTCAGGGAAATATTAGAGATTTATTTCCTAGGTTTTCAGAGATAAGTAGTTATTTTGGATGTCTCTATTTTTCTGTACTCAAATGGAGTAGCACTGAGTGGGAAGTTCTCAATATGTTCTGAAAATCATAGCTTTTAAACCAGCTCAAAATAGAGAAAATGAATATTTTCAGTTTTAAGAAAACCAAAATATGAATATGCAGAAAAAATTGAATTTGTAATGGCAAAACAAGGATGTCAAATGATTACTAAACAGATGAAGAAAAAAAATTTGTATGCCATAGGTGGCATGCATTTGATGGCTTTACTTCTATTTCTAATGTATTCCACACTGGTTGGTGTGGAGCCTTCTAGACGTGAATTGTTGTTAACCTGTCCTGACATTGTAATTCTTGTTGCCATTAATACATACATGTTTTCAACTGTTAAGTTCTTAAAGTAAAACTACCAAGCCAAAAAGCCCTGAGTAAAAAAAAAACCCTTTAAAATTATCCTAGTTATTCTTGTCCGTGCATCAAGACGGGCACAGCAGCCTGAGTAACATAGTTTGATCTATTCAAGCCATGAAAGAATGCTCCCAGTGTACACACAGAATGAGGAAGTATTTAATTTGAATTTAGAAACACTTGAGGCACATTACCAACATTCTTTACTGCTAAGTGGAAGACTTGCATGCCAACTGGCATGGCAGGAGTAATATTCTAACATATTCCCTAGTGCTAACCATTATAATTTTAGACTGTGCCTTTTTGAAGGCTTTAAATTTTATTCACCTTTCCATTTCCAAAAAAGATGATTGAATTCCCTCTTCTCAAAACACGGTGCTTTGCAAACGACAGCTCTTTTTATGTTTTCCTTTGCTTATTGTGTGCATGCCATAAATTGTTAATATGCTTTAGAATAAAAATAGAAAAAAAGATACTCAGGCCAAGAACTAGCACTGAGCTGATGCTAAACTTTTCAAACTAATGACCTGATATTTATGACCTTATGCTTGTCATAAAAATAGTAACTACATTATCTAAATATAATGGACCTGTCCTTTAGATTTCCTAATAAAATAAAAAAATTCCTTCTTCCTGATTTTGGCTTTCATAGTTACACATCATATTCAGCATGGGAAAAATAATGGACACTAAATATAGTTCTTCTAAAACAGAGAATGTGTAAATATTCTCTAAGCCACCATTAATAATGAAGACAAACTTTATATAAAACAGGAAAGCCATGAAAGGCAGATTATTTTTGCATTGGATTCCAGTCCACTCAGGGAAAGAAGTAGAAAAGGATCTGTGAATGATCTTTATGTGAAGAGTAGATTTCAACCTTGTTGAAGTTGGAGAAGGACAGGCAGGAGCCTAAGGCCACGTACTTTCTTGGGAACAAGCTACTTGCAGAATTATTCTTCATATTTTTTGTAAGAATCTGCATATTGAAGTAGCTATTGATGGGTGCAAACAAATTATTTAATGATATGTTACCCAGCCTGGATTCAGACTCCTCCTACAGGTTCTAGAACTATGAGGAAAACCATACTTAAGTACTCATTCCCCATACACCCTTTCACTGCCCTCAGCCTGCCCCACTGTGCAATCCGATTGCAATGCAAAGTGGCTGTAGAAGCATCCGAGAAAACTGGAGACTGCAGAGCTGAAGTTTATTTGTAACCATACAAGCTTGACAACACAGAGCTCATCACATTAAAAAGCACACATTAAACTCTGTTAAACTGCAGCTGGTACCCAAATTAGCTTATTTCAAGCCAGTTATTTCTAGACTTCACTACTGTCACCATTGTGATTTTACACACAGTCAATTGCATTATTCCCGCGTACAGCATTAGTGGCTTCTTTAGTCACGTTAGTGAAGAAAATTATTTGCCTGTCCCAAGAGTTTCTTTGATGATTCATGAAAATGCTGGGGTTTTGCTGGTATCAAAATGATTACTAAATCAAAATGACTGATCAAACATGTATTTCCCATTTATGAAACTTGATTTAAAGTGTGAGTTAATTTGGCTTAAGTATGATTCGTTCTGCCTTTTAGCCGGGAGATAGAACTCAGGACCTCTTCCAGCAGCACCCAGCACTGATTTATAACGTTTTACAACGTGGCAGTCCATAAAAGATTATCCTTGAAGGTATGGAAGTGTTCTGCCATCAAATGACATGGTATTTATTTGTTTGACTAATGAGGTGAATGTGGAATTACAATCTGCAGGGGGAGTTTTGTTGTTCGGCCTATTGAAACAGTGCCCGAGATAGTAACGTCATTGTTCAACATTTCCTGGCTCAGAGCAGCATTTCTCTGTTTGACCTGCACATTTACTCTGTGTTCCCAGTGGCTTATTTCTATTCTCATTGTCCACTTTGCGTTATTTTTATTTGAATTGTCTAAAATTACAGAACATAAAAGTTATAAAATATTATACATTATGATGATGATTTCCTTTTGGCTTTTGTATTTTCCTCAGTTCACTGTAATTGGTATAGTTATTGTAGGTCCTTTTGTATAACTAAAATGTAATTAATAAAAAAATGTTGGCTTCTTTTTATCGTCATGTTCTTGCACACTGATACTTTAATGTCCCTAGAGATCTCTCTGTGGAAGGGCAGCTGCACTAACTGCACAGCTTTGGCAAAAGTAACATCCAAATATGTGACTGGGCATCAGAATGTTACTACTTCAAATGCAGCTGGAGATTCTCCTCCTTTCTGATTACAGAGGGAATCCACCGCTGCCAGCTTGTCACCTTTGATACCCAAAAAGTTGTCTCAGCAGGCTTTGCTTTTGGTGCCATTACATACTTCTGTGTGATGATCATTAACATTTTCACAAATAAAGAAGAATAAAACATAATTTGATCCTTAAATCACACACTGCTTCTGTTGAGGAGCTCTTCCAGTTGATCTCAGACACTTAAGTCTTCAAGACGAATTGTATGAAAGAGGCAGCATTTACTACAAATGCATTGTGGCCATGGTGTACTAACAAAACAGACAGGAGAAAACTCCTGAATAGACTGTAGGGCATTCCTGTGTCTGCTCAAGAAATATGTAGTTCAGAAGGGAAACTGATGTATGTTAACAAAACATTGCAACCCAACAGAGTGTAGCTGATGGTCATTCACCCATAGGTACTGGTTCTTTCAGGAGTGTTTCATAGGTCAGAACAGGTCATGCTATTTTTCTCTATAAATGCCAGTTTTGAAAGTTCTTGCACTGGTAAATTGGAGCTGAGAATACCCTTGTATGAACAGTCCATATTTCAGAGGGCAGTATGTGTGAATAAAAACATAGTTCACCAGAGTCCAAATGTATGTTTCTGATTGCTGTTCAGGGATTTATCCTTTTCATGAATTTAGGCTGACAAGGGTAATATCAGTTTCTCTATAAGGCTAAGCTAGTGCTAGTGAGTGGGAAACAGAGCTTCTCTGTGTTTGCTGATACAGAAGCCATTTTGATGACAGTGCTTTCCTGGTTTTGATGGGGTGTTTAGTGTTTGAGTCAGCGTGTGATTAGCAAACTAGAAACAATTTCATAATCCCAAACTAAGTCAATGAAAATACGAAAGTAGTGGAAATAACTTGTCCATGTATGTGTGTGTGTGTGTGTGATGGGAGTTTGGGGTTGATCCTGTCAAGTATTGCGCATTCTGTCTCTATTCCAGCAGAGCTCTGAAGCACACACATGGTTAATAGAGGCTGTGCCTTTCGTGATTGAGCCCTTAATGCAGTACTGTTTGATTTCCAGAGGATTCAGTTTGTACCTGGTCAGATCACATATGCATTCCTTTGCAATTCAGTTAGTTCTCAGATATTTCTCTCAAACCCCATCTCCTTTCCCTCCAAAAAGGAATGTGAGACAATACTCAGAAGCCCTTGTATAGCAGTGAAGAAACTATTAATAATTTATGTATGCATTTAACCATTTTAACTTTCAAATTACAGTGTTATATTCTCACATTTCCTTTCTCCCACCATCACTGAAAAAAAGAAGCAATTCTGGAACTGTTTAATTATTTTTCTCTTGTCTGCGTAGATTTTTCGCTACTTGTATTCCTACCTGGTATTAATAAATTACTCTTTTATATAAAAAAATCAATATTGTTGCTTTAACATTTTAATAATTTCAAAATACCTTGAGGGCATTATTCCTCCGAAGCCTGTGTATGACTTTCAGTAACCCCTAATGAGTTACTCTTGCTCATCAAGGTGAAAATATGCCCTATAGTGTTGCATCTAATTTTCTTTTTCCTTCTTTGTCCTTTTCCTTAGCTAACTGCTTAGTAATGAGATGTTAATGAGGATGTGACAGAATATTTAAAATAAAAAAAAAATCAGAAATGGAGTTAGCATAACACTTAAATCAGTCTTTCAATATCATAATACAGCAAGGCAAGATACAGTGCACTTATAGCAATACTTCTTACAATATTTAGTGTAATTTTAGAACTCTTCATCTGTCATGTTCACCATAGGAAGAAAATTATTTGTTCAGTCCAGAATGAGTTAGAGTGATCCCAGTATTGGCTGTGCTGCCTTTAAAAAGGAACACTTGACTTCCATTTTGATTATGGGAAATCTTTAACCTGGGAACTGTCAAACTGATTGTTTCTTTCCCAGATATTACCCAGGTGAGGTTTTTCCCAGCTCACTTCTAACCTTACTGTCAGCTCATTTTAATGGGATCTTATCAAACAATATTCATGCTCTCCTGCCCAGCATGTGATCTTCCTTCAGTCTTCCTAAAATGAAAACAGTGAAATCCTCTGTGTTGTTTGGCTGGCACCTGTCTCCTGAACTGACATGAGATCAAAAACAACTATTATTTTCACGACTGTGGCAAGAATTAATGGAAAGAAAGTTTAGTGAGCAAAGTATAGTAGCTATTAACTTTCTGATACTTTTTTATTGTAGATTTATTGGCTCCAACTTCATATCTGAAGCTAAAGTTATATGTAGCTGTTGATATGTAGGCTCGGTCTCTTTTGGACTTTGCAATCTGTTACTGCAGGTCAGACCTATCTGAACTTTTCTTTCGCAAGTCCAGATGAAATCAGCTAAGCCATTTGTGTATTTTCATGATCCCGTCTTGGTGCACATGACACTGTGACATACAGAAAGGAAAGTAATAGTATGTATGAACACATATATTAGTCTACAGATTACTTTCACCTTTATGTCTGAAGCGCTTTCATTAGTCTGGATATTTTTCACCCAGATAGTATCAGCTTAGGGTCACTAATTCACTTCTTTTCATAATTTGCTAATAGCTCATTTATCAAACTCATCTAAGAGAAGGCAAAAGATTATAATGCAGAGCTAAACTACCTTTGCTAAACTTTTCAGGAGATTCCCCTTTTCTCCCCACTCTTTCCCCCATTATTATTTTTAAATGGGAAATAAATTATTTTCTTGATGTCATCTCTATCTAAAGCAAGAAATTCCATACCAGTTAAAAGGTTTTTTTTTTCCCTACCTATTTTTTCATGAAGGTATCCCAGCACCTCACATGAGTTCAACCAATGAATTTTCATCATTTATAGGTAATCTTCTTTGGCAGCCTTTCTTCCCCAGCCCACAAGCCCAGAAGGATACCTTCTCTACTTTATTTTTCAGTGCTGTTTTCCTTGCAGCACTGTGCCCTTTGTATTAACATTACCCAACATTTTCTTGAGACTAATCCTTCTAAAGAGATCATTGAGGATGCTGTCTTTTTGCTGTCTTATACCTAGATCAAAAAAGGGTTTTCAGTTTCTTTGGCTTGCCACTGACTTGCTGAGCTGCCCGATAGTACTTAATTAATCTTGTATGGTCTTGTATTATCCATCAGTAAAATTTGTAAATAAATAGATCTGTATATTTTTCACAAATGCAACAGAAGTCTTGGAACAAAGAGCCGGAAAACACCTCAGAAATTTAGATTAAAACAAATGATTTCAGATTTCCCAGTTCAAGACTTCTTAGAGGACATCAATTAACAGAACACAAGCAGCCAGCAGGTTGGGTTTGGGGTTGAGTTTGGTTGGTTTTTTGTTTTGGGGGTTTTTTTTGGGGGGGGGGAGGGGTGTATTTGTTTGTTTGTTTGTTTTACTTTATTTTATTTATAATTTTTATTTTAAGTTGTCTTTTTTCAAATACCTCATTTTGAGACTCAAAATAGAACCACTTAATTCTTAGGACTAACGTTCCACACTTCTTAGAGTTTTTTCTTTTTTTTTTTTTTAAAAAAAAGATAAAAGAATAAAAAAAGTTCTTTGGAAAAAGAAAAAAAAGGAATAAAAGAGGCAGAAAGTGTAGTGAATACACTTAGAATCCTAACAATACTGCTTTACTCATTTTGAGCTGGAGATGCTTGAATGGGTCAGATAAAAATCACATGCCAAATGTGGAAGCAAAGCTTGAGGAATCAGTTTGCCAAGGTATAATACTTTTGTGGTGGTGTTATTGGGTGACACTGCGTGTTAACATTGAAGCTGAAAACATAGTAGAATAGTGTCACACTATGACTTAACATTCTAAGACATGGAAATGAAATGCTGGACTGTTTTGCTTAACTCTTTTACAGTTGATAGCTGGATTCATTCTGATTAAGCTAAATTAGAAAATGGAGTACCCTGGCAAGAGGGGAAAGAGAGATAAGTGACCAAAAAGCCAGAGAATGAATCCTTTAAAATTTGATTTAAGATTTGACTGCAAGAATGAAATAGTCTGAGGAGAAAAAAAAAAAAATCAATTTTTTAAAAAAAAAAATAAAGAATGGGCCTCTGAAACTCTTGTAGCTGAGAAGATCAATGAAAACAAATGCTTATTATCCTAGATTGGTTTCTTTACTTTTGTATCATTACTTTTCTTACAAATAAAGAAGTCTTTCATATTGCAGTGTCTATTGCCATATAGGACAGACTACCTGGTGGCTTTTACTAGATTCATTAGGTTCTTCCCTAAATGTGACATTTTGTGGAGATTATCCTTTTAATGGTTTCCTGTCATTTGATCCCTGGAACTGACTTGATTCCTGGAATTAAATTCAAACACACATACATACACATATTTTTTTATATGTACACATATGGGGGGGGTATGTTTGTGTGTATATACATACACATATATATGTATATATAAATTTATATATACATATAGCTTTCCATAAAGGAAGAATTTCTGAAGTACTGCATCTGAGCCCAAGACACTAGATAGCATTGACTAGAGGAACTGACAAGTAGCATTGTGGAACAGCTCTGGAGCTATGTGTCTTCAGGATGCCACACCATGCAGATCAGCTTAAAAGGCAGAATGGAGAAGCCCATAAGGGCTTTTAGGTCCTGGCTTTGTTGCATGGAGCTTGCAATCTCTGAGAGATCACCTGAATCCCTCAGAGCTTTGCTGCAGGCTCCTAGGCTAGAGGCTTTAGTAAGACCATCAGCCCCTCTGTGTAGACTCTCCAGCCGCAGGATCTTGGTAATTTGTCAGTTAGCAGACAATCCCAGACAGAACTGGGAACACTGTAGCCAACCGCTTCCAGGGTCAGTGGCTGTAGGGCAGATCCATCATGTAGGCTGACCCAGAACAAATCAGTTATGTGAACCTGCCCCAGCTTTTGACAAGCAAAGCTTTCAGGTTTCCTGTTCTGGAAGTAGTCAGGTCGATCTGTCCCAGACTTGCCAAACATGGCAGCAGTAAATTGATTGCTCTGAAGCAGCCTGGCAGGACTGGAGGATTTGCCTTTGATTTGGCAAAACGTAGTCAAACCTGAGATGAGTCAAACAAAGGATTCAGGCTCAGTGAAACATTTTTTAATGAAAATATTTCCCTGGGAAATATCTGACCATCTGTACTCAAGTTAATAGAGCCAGTTCTCACTAGGTCATAAATATGAATTACATGCATGTTTCCATTAGCATTATACTCCAATCACAGTGGGGTTTCTAAATGTTAAGTCAGGGTTTTTACAATGCACATAGTATTTCAGTTTTTGACCAGCAGCTTTCAGCAGTCTTTGTGTTACATTTCCTTTTTTCATATATGTTCTGTGTGTATGTTCCCTAAACGTAGCATGCACTGTGTAGCTGTTTAGAACCCTGTCAATATAACTTTTTTCCACAGTATCCAATGCTGCTTTTTCCCTGGCTGTGCCTGAAGTGAGTAGCTGCCTTACAAACCAGAGTATTTCAGGTTACAAGACTACCGGAGACAGTCCAGTTTGTGACTCTTATTATTTATTTGTATGACTCTCTTTGATGGTTCCTGGAGACTCCAGGTTCATCATGGCATCAGAGCACAAGAGCTATGCACATTCCTCCTTCTCCTACTTGGGTGTTTTCATACATCAGAAGGAATCATCAGATCTGATTAAAGTGCAGATCAGACTGAAATAGGGAAGATGGACCTTGCTATACTAATCTGAAGTTATGGAATGTATTTACAAATATAAAATTACACTCACTAGAAAAGAGATACTAGCTCAAAACTGTGATCCTGAAAACCTCATCTGCTGACCTTCCTCCTTTGTATATGGTCAAAAATCCATCAGTTTTAACTGGATATCTTGATTCAGTTCTCTTGCCCATGCCTCATTAGGATTGATAAACTCAGTATTTCTCAGTTTCTTTTTCATCAAGACTTTTACTCAAACCTGCTTTGAAATTTCCCTTTTGTATTAGACTGTTCATCTAAAAGGTAAGAAAGCTGGGTTGTTTTGGTTTTGGTTGCTTGTTTGTTTTTCCCTTCTCTAGAGGAAATCAACCTCACATCTTTTTCCTAGATAAAAGCACATGGTATGCCCTCTGTCCCCCACCCGCCCTTAATTCTAGGGGAATAAATTTGCCAGGCTAGAGTGAAAATAAGAGGCAACTCTTCTCCTATTTGTGTAATAGGAATGCTTTTCCCTGAAAATCAGGAGGTCTTGCATTTCATCCTAGCCCATAAAGGTCATACTTATACTAGTAAACTAAGTGGCTGGGGCATGGAGTTGAGTACGTGACTGTTTAACCATTAACATAGACCTTGAAAGTTTTGTTTCGTGAAGCTAACACATTCCCAGGCAGTGCAAAGTAGTCTGGAGAAGAGCAAAGAACAAAGTTTTTGAGGAGAGCTAAGGGTATTCCTGCCAAGCAGTATGGATCAGGTCTCCTGTCTGAGGGGTGGATGACAGTTTAGTCGTAGCAATGTTAGTACTAGTCCATTCTGTTTACCAGCATAAACATAACCAAAGATCTGTGTGCCAAATGAGTCAGTGAATTAAAAGCTGAGGTAAACCTTGGAAAATATAGCTTTCAGGCTTTCTCACACCTTTCTTGAAGGCTCTTGTCACAAGATTAAAATCTAGCAGACTACCCCTTCTGGCTGAGTGACATTTGTTACTCTATGTAAAGTGGAAACATTTTCAATACGTATCTGATATGTTCATCCTGGCATCCAGAACAAGGGAGATGATATAACAGTCCTGCTGGGACATGACAAGTGAGAGTCATAGACTGCATCTTCTCAAAATGGAGAAGAAGGAATTAAATGCAGTGTACATAGACCCCTCTTGAGCATGCGCATTTTTCTGGATCCTACTTTAAGATGCCTAACTTCTCTGATGAATCTCATAGGGAACTTAATGTTATGATTCCATCCTTGGGACCAGTGCTTAAAAATAAGGTATTGGAATGCTTCAGCTCCTAAATTCCCTTTGAATCTAAGCCAATGAGACTTAGTGTTTCTAAATCCCCACTAAATAGTAGTGGGATAGGAGAAGGAGAAAATTGAGTTTTAGTCAGTCTGCCTGAGAATAAATCATAACCCTGAGGATATATTCTTATAATGCCTCTAATGGGAGCTTATTGTGACTTTGATGAGGAAGAGAAAGACAGAGAAGCAGAATGCATCAAAGTATTTGAGAAACCTCCAAGGAAACAAATAGAATTGTAATAATTCAGTGTGATTATACATATCCCCAAAACATCTAAACGTAGACTGGTCTTAAAGCATACGTTATGGCCCAGTGGGACAACTTAGAAGAAAACCAAGCTTCAGTAATCATACTGCACGTATAAAATTTACATTTAAATAAAATTAATCACTTAAGTGTCAAAGTCATAAAAAGAATTTTAAAAATCCTTCTGGGTCCAAAAAAGTAAATTATGTTTTTAAAATAGTGTATATAAATGCCTGATGAGGTAAAATGTTGATCTTGCAAATACAGAATTTCTCTAAAAAAAATGTCAAATTCACCTCTTCACTAGACCCTCCCACGCATTTGCAAATTCCAGTTCTGGTATGAGCTGGATGTTCCAGTTACAGCACCTTCTTGTTTCAAAGGAACAGGATGTCACAACTGGTGATTTAAACACATGAAATGTTATCCTTCAGCATTTGTCAATGGATTTCCTTGGATAAGTCTGAACTTCTGTGAAAAGGACCCTCTCGTCTGCAGGAAAGAAGACATTTAATTCTCAGGATTGTACCAGTCAAGCACAAAAACATTTACTCTGATCATCTGTTTTGGTGGAACAGCACTCCATAAGCCCTCAGCCAGAACCCTTGTTCATCCCAGGCACACTCCTTTTCCCTTTCAGGAATCCTACTGTTCCTCTTTCCAGAAAGGGTTCTTAGCCAGGGAGGTGTTTGCTATTGAGGACTCTCCTTTCTTCCTTCCAGCTGTCTCTAGCTCAGGAAGGTGAATAAACAGGCATTCCCTTTATTTTTTAATTTTCTTTGAAAGTCCATCAACCAGTTAGGGTTGGGGTTTTTGTTTGTTTGGTTGGCTATATATACTTTGATACGCTGGTATTCTGAAATTCTGTGCAGCTGCAACTCATCTGTTCTTTTAAGGGAGAGCTAGACTGTTGTTATCAGAACATGTTTTTTGGTTGTTGGTTACTAACCTATATCCAGGGTAATACAAAATTACATTTTGTCACGCTCAACAGATCTCCTCTGGTCCATGTTGTTGCTTCACTGGAGATTTTCAGTTCTAAATACCAGTTCTTGTGGAAAACTTTCTTGTGAGTTATCTGTATGAAGACTGCAGGATCTAGTTTTCTGAAGTGTGAGTTTTTACGGTGAGAGTAAAACGAAGATGTACTAAAATTAGTGTTATATTTTATTAATA
Source organism: Harpia harpyja (assembly GCF_026419915.1). Lineage (NCBI taxonomy): Eukaryota > Metazoa > Chordata > Aves > Accipitriformes > Accipitridae > Harpia > Harpia harpyja. Next base: position 13,492,367 of record NC_068942.1, on the reverse strand, counting down.
TTCTTCTTTTCAGGCACAAGTGATTCCTTGAAAATGTGTAGTAGCTTCCTCTGTGTTCAACCCTTATTGTATGGATGATATTAGAGATCAGTGGAAAGAAAATAACGCACCTCTGACACCATGGAGATTTTATACAAAATCTGTTTCAGAGAAGAAAAGTGTTTAGGCAAAGTGGTTACATTTCTATAATGTTCTGTTTCAGTGTTTCCTGAATTAAATATGTCATGTTTCCCTTCAAAACAACTTACCACTGTACAATCTAAAATATAAAATATGAAGGTTGAAGAAGAAATATTTAAATTGAGGCAATACTTAGAATACTGAAATGGTGTTTCTCAGTCTTTTTATAGGCCATGGAATGCTCAAACCAAAATTCACAAGAATCACCTAGCTATTTTGGGAAAAAAACCCACTCCCCCAAAAGATCTAGTGCTGGATTTGTGCCATCGTGCACAGTATAGCCTCAATGGTGTTCGTTTTCACTTTTCTTAAAAGCTTGAGTTTCATGAGTTCACAGCAGTAAGCTGTTATCACCCTTTTCCATTCCATTTGTTTCCTTCCACGTGACAGGGAACATATGGTCAAATACATGTTTTAAAAAAAAAAAAAAATACATTGCAATGGTTTCATATGCTGCTTTCACGGAACACAGGCTGAGAAACATTATCGGAGTGCATTTTGCAATATTGTTTCATTCTCAATCGGAGAACAAAAACAAATGTTGAAAACCTGTGTGAAATACACTTTTCCTCTTGAGTCTGTCTGTAAGTGATTTCAAAATGTATTCAGAGGAATCTGGCTGAAAAGATAATCTTTACCATACCAATTATGTCAGTTGTCTGAGAAGAAATGTCTTGTGTATTAGATCTATATTACTACCCATACATACCCATGAGCACACAGTGACGTAACTTAAATTTATTTCTACAAATTATGTCCGGAGAACAGCAATTTTATTAATTGCAGCAAGCTGCATTTATCTCTGCAAGGCTGAGCAAATGAATAGCACAGATGCCCTTTGGCAACAAGAATGATAAGTGGTTTGTATGGTCCCTTCAGTACAGATCAAACTGACAAGAAGCAAAAGGTGGAAAACATAATGAATCTAGCCCATGTATGTGTTAGATTTTGATGTGTTTGTCTGTACATCAATCAATACAAGAGACTGCACCTCAGAGGAAGAGAAAACTAACAGCTGTCAGGGTTGCTAGTCTAGGACACAGTAGATGTCATGCTGCATTCTTTCCTTATATCTGCATAATCAGCTGCAAGGCAAAAAGGGAAAAGATAACCGCTACCGGGGAGGAAATTTTTAGTTCTACTGAAATTCTTGTTTTGTACCTGGTATGTGAAAAACATCCATTACAGTTTGTCTATCCATCTATAAGATATGAGTTTGGGACAACAAATTAATGCTCTAGTGAGGTATAAGTATTTAGGTTGTTAAGTACTTTCTTGATACATAGTAAGTCTGTTAGCCCAGCTTTGTTTCTGTAGGTACAGTCCTTTAGGGGTAAAGACAAGGCAGATTATAGCTTGTCTGTAAAAGCAGAGAATTCCTGTAAAACAGTAAGATTTGGAGCTGGATATTCAGAATTAGAATCATGCAACTGATTGCTTTCTGTGACCAGACTATGCTTTTATGGCAAGTCAATGTCATGATCAGAGGTCATCATGTTGGAGGTTAAGATTAACACCTAACAAAATGGCTGTTTTACAAAGCATAGAGGAGAGAAAGGCATAGCTCAGACCCTTCCATTTTAACTGGTTGGGTAACCGTACATCTTCCTCAGCCAAGATAGGTATTGCTGAATTGGATCACCTGTGCTTAATTAGAAAAAAGGAAAAAAGAAAACCCACCCAAAACAAAAAACAAAACACACATAAAACCCCCACTTTTGCCTTAACTCTCCAAATCATTTCAGAGATCCAAGTCATTTTAGATGGCTTATTAAACAAACTACACATTTCTGTCTCAGTGCACATATCATAATGTTTGAAATACTAGCAGTGCTGTGCATTAGATTAAAATTATATGCTGCATCTGAAGCATTAAACTTTGACAGGACTATGCTGGGTAAGTTAACAAGCAAGCACTCTACAGAGAAGATACTAAAACAGTCTATTAGCTGTGCAAGTAATTATCTACATATGCATTTGTGATGCTTTAAAACAGCAGAAAATTTTATTTTACTCGTACAGCTCTGAAATACAGCTGATTAAAAGACTGAGCTGTAAGTATGAAATTGTATGCTGTCATTCTAACCCTTCGTACCCAGGCTCTGAGAGAACAAATAACATTCAATACTCCGGTGGAAGGCATTAGTAAAACCTAGATAAATTTTGGCATAAAATTGATTAAACTACTCTAATAACATTTATGCTTTATAAAAAGCAACACAGCCAAGATGTCTATTGAAAGGGATTTGAAAAAGCGAAGTTCATTTAAAAAAAGACACAATATTATGATTTGAGTCAGTCATTGATGGTTCAAAAAATCTTTAAAAACCTGAATCCATCTGACGCTTTAAAATACTAAACTATTTTACCATTACTTATGGTTATTCTAACCATGCTGCCTTCTTAGCTAAGTTGTACTGTTTCCTTTTTTGGTTTCACTCTTCTCTGCCAATAAAGACACTTCAAAGAAGCTGAAAATAGCTTATTTTGTTAAAATTGTCTCCTGCAGGGCTATCTGCTTACATGAGGATATGTGGTAGCGACTTCTTGGCTGCCTCTGACTCATCTAGAAACTCACCCTTCTAATGTAATCTTTCTGTGAATGTTGGGAGTAATTACCTGTATTTTCTCACAATTATTTTTTCAGACAGATGCTGTGGTGACATTTGCAGCAGATGTTCGCTGTGGGTTTTTTAAATTTTTTTGCATGAATTTTGAGACTAGTATTATTACAAATATATCTGTATAGCACCATCCATTCCCTGCCCATCCACATGCATAGTAAACCACACAGATGCTCTGTTAGCATAGCTTTACTGCTTATAATATGTTAATTAATTAATGTGCCTTTATGTTCTTCCAGTTAGACCCAATCTGAAATGCTACATGACTAAATGATCCCTCTATCTAAGGAGATTCAACCACTGAGAGACCCTATGAAGCAAAACATGGGTGGTGACTATGGCTTGCTTTCTTCTCTATGACTTTATTTTTATTTTTCTGAAAGTTCAGTTAGGTCTATTTTAAAAAGTGCCGATAGTTAGAAATTATATTCTATGTGCGTGAGGATTCATACATAGACATGTATTTCCCTTTTTGTGAGATCCAAAATTTGTTACTAAACAGGAGAAAAGATATAAAAATTCAGCAAATACTGCAAAACTCATACCCTTCAGTCAATGGCAAACGGTTCTTTAGAAAAAATGTATATGCAAAGAATTATGGTAACTTATAATTATGTTCATTAATAAATTTTTAAAAATAGTTACAGTGGCTATTTCTTGGCCATTCACCCATTCATAATTACTCAGACAAAGCAAAAAAAAAGAGAAAATATACTTTTATCACTGTCTTAAAGGAAATCTCTCCCAAAGGCCAAAAGACTTCCAGTTTTCTTTATATATACACATTTCTTACTTACTATGTCTGCAGAGACCCTCTGCTATATCTTGCAATGAAAATTGTGTTCAGAGCTCATTAAAAGCCTTGATTGTTTCCATAGGGCCCTCTTGTGGGTTCTAATAAATATTTCTTTGCCTTGAGCACAAAAATCACCACAAATAAACCAAAAAGACCCACATGACATGGTGCATACACTACTGCTGTTAAACCTGTAAATTCGCCCTTGGAAAAAAAATCAATGCTCTTTTCATAGCCATGCATTTAGCAACTAGGTGTGACATTAAGAAGAGTCCTAGGATTTCTGGTTCCAGAAATCTCAGTTTGAGCTACATGGAAGAAATTAATATTGGCTGGGGGATAAATTATCTGTCATTTTTTAATTATGTGTAACCACAATGAACAAGAACTGTTGTTTTTTCATGCTCACTATCTTTCACTCCATGGAGTAAGTACCATGTCTGCTGCCACTGGAAAGTCAATGTTTGATGGTGGTTACCAACTGTTAGCAACAGTTACAGTAGCTGAAATTATGTCATATTTCCTTTGCTAATAACAAACAACATCATCACCAGTGTTTGTTTTTCTAAGTGCATACCAATTACAAGAAGTAATAAAGTGATAGTAAGATGAGACATAACAAATAAAACAATGTGGCAGAGGTTATTTTGAGATCTAGTACAGGATGTAGAGAGTTAAATACTCTGAAAAACAGCAGAACAATATACTATTGTGGGAATAAATAAGGGACCATTCTAAATCTAGAGATGCTGAAGGGATGAGTGAAATGCCAACAAACTTCTTGGACATAGATGGAAGCCCACTCCAAATTGTTGTTTATCAAAACCTGAAATTTTACTGCAGGCTTTATACCAAATCCAAGAATTATTTCTGCTGATTCAATAAAGAAGCATGATCCCAGCTAAACTGAAAATGGAAATATGGGACAAGTTGGTGTTTTAACCTTAAGGTTGCCTTCACAGTTTGAAACACATAGTAATAGGGAGTTATATAATTTGCAGTTGAGAGATGGCTATAATAACAGCAGAAGAATTGTCAACAGGGAAAAGTAAAATATCAGATACAAAAGTCTGGTCATATTAGTAAGTTTCTTTTTCATTTTCACATTAAAATATCAATACACATTTTCACACAATTCTGTTTGTTAACATAACCATATTAGAATTTATAGCAAACCTTTCAGCTGCAATACCTCCTGCAGTATACGCTTTGTATTTATATTACTAGTGGAACATATTCTACTCCAGTTGAGTGGAATAAAGTAAAACAAATAGCTAGTTATTGCAGAAAGCTGTATTAAAGATGCTATATAATTTCCATATTGTATATTATTTTCCATCTTGGAGTTTTAGTACATAAATTTTACCATAAACTGTCTGTTAAATAACAGATCTTCCTTTCTGCATCTTTTTTCTGCTTTGTTATGAATGAAACTTTAAGAAAAATTCTAGCTCAGTGTGCTGTATTGTACATTTTAAAGTGCTTGGAAGCTCTGACAGCTGGTACTAGCATAAACTACATTAGGGAGAAAGAAAAAAGAAGCAATAAAAATAAAAATAGATTGGTAGAAAAAGGTATATATTCTAAATTAATAAAACTGCATCATCTATCCCTGTTGCTTTAGTACTCCCAGGCATGGACCACTTCTTACCTAGTTTCTTTCTGAAGTAGTGACTAAGTGTGGAATTTGTCATTACCACAAAATTAGTTCCTATAATGCATTTTAAAAATATTTTTGATATTTAGCTTTTTTTGTGTTATTGTAACAAAACTGTTGAATTCATTCTCTGCTTCCGCAAAACACTGGGCAGCTGGACCTTTGTTTCAGTTTGCTCATATGACATGTATACAATCTCTTTCGAATGTAGCAAAACTGTCACAGTCTTTTTAACATGACTGTCTGCCACTCCAAGGAGTTGGGAAATTAAATCTTTCTTCTTTTTTTTTTGTGTTTATAAATTGAGCACGATGTATTTTTAATATTATATTTTGTTGAAGAGAATGCAGATAGAGTGAAAAAATAACATATTCAACTGTGATTTAGTGAACAACACAAATAGTTAAGTTAATGAATATACGTAGAATTTACAAGGTATGTTTTACTGGATCAGATAGAAGTGTTTTGATTGATATTTGGCTGCTTTCAAGAATATTAGTTTAGTAAATGAAACATTTTATGTTACTGATACCACCAGCAGCTCAATTGCAGATGACTATATAAATAGTTACATAATTTGATTTTTTTAATCTCCATTAGGTCACTGCATTTTAAATATTCATGTAAGTTTATATAAATTTATCTTAGTTTCTGTATTGTGTGTGTGTGTATAACTTTTTTATTCTGACACAGAGATCGGTCTTTTTACAAATGGACACAGCTAGCAACAGATTACTAAGGCTATAGATTAAAATGAGAAATTTTGGCAGAATTTTTTTCTGAAGATGACTATGTTTCAAAGCTGTCCTTTGTCCTGACTGAGCTGGACACCAATATAAGAAATGAGAAATGTTAGCTTAGTCTGTGCTAATCACCCAAGTCTTTCAGCTGAGTCGTTTAACATACCATTATATTGCTTTTCCTTTTGAACTTCTAAGTTTTGTCTTGCACATTCCAAAAACTCTTACCAGGGACAGGAAAAAAGTAATACTTTTATCTTTCTGGTCACCAGCGAAATAATGATATAAAAATTGAATTTCATTTGAATGCTTAAAATTTTTCAGCCTTTTTTATAAGATATACATAAATCCAAAAATAATTGAAATAGAAATAGGTGCTCTGAAATATGCCATATATTTTAAAATTATTTTACCTATGTTCAGCATTTTTTAAAATAGGTAATTTAAAAAAAAAAAAAGAAGGATTTGTTAAATTCTAAAAAAAAAAGGGATTTTGGGAAATAAATAGTTAAACAAAATGTATAAAAATAAAAATCTATTAACTTTTTATTACCTGAATTTTACATGAATTAATGAATAATTTTTATCTCTCTGTAATATTTTTTTTAAACTCTAGACTTTTTTTCTAGGACTTTCTAGAGGGCTTAAGACAGGGAATGAGGCCTCGAAGGATAGGGATGAGTGCTGGTATTGTGAATGTCAAGTAGTAGCTGCAGAGACTGCAGAATTTGGGACTGGATGCCCTTCAGCAATGTGGGGAAAGCTTGTTAGGAAAGTATGCAAACTGAAGTGTGGCTAGAGGGACTTGGAGTAAAAACCATGAGAGAGTTGGAGTAATTTGGGTAGAGGATGGATTTAGATATTGGGACTGGGGCTAAAAATGTAACACTGTAAAAACGTATTTTTGACAATATGGAAGAATTGTGGTGGAGAATAGTGACTAATTAGCAGACAACACAGAAACAGGCAAAATGGAAGTTTAATCTTCAGAAAAACAACAAATCGAGACAGAGGTAAGGCAGTCTAGAAAAGGATCCAAAAGGGGAAAATATACATAATTATATACTTCTTGGGCAAGAGTTGAAGAGATTTGGTAGGAAAAATGGTGTTGGGCTTAGAGGGTGAGGCAAGGTAGTAACTAAGAAAAATTTTGAATTGGAAGATAGAAACAAAAGGTGAAGTATTTATACTCACTGCTCAAGGAAATTGGGAATAGGATTTGAAGGTGAGAGAATGAGCAAAATAAAACAAGACTTGGAATTGGATTATGGAGATTTGAGGACTGATCCTGATTTATAGTAGGGGAATATGCAGAAGATTCTGTTTATCTCTCACCCACTAGAAGTTTTTTGAGTTTCAGGAATTCTATCAGCAATAGCTGAGAAACAGAATGGCAAAATGCTTAAATGCTCTTCATGTAGTGGATAACAATATATTACTGTTGTTAACCTGTTCACTTGGTAACAGTTGTTGTAACAGACAGTAGTCTTTATAAAACTCTTCTTCTTAAAAAAAAAAAAGAAATCTAAAGGTAGAAACCACATTAAAATAACATAATAACATACCGCAAAGTCAAACTTTGAGAAATGTCAGATTGATGCTACCTTGAATGTTAATACAATGATGAAATTCTTATTTGCAAGTGGAATAATATTTCTACATTTACTTCATTGCATAAGGCAAATGTAGATACAGCAAGGAAGACTGTGTAGTGATGAAGGCTGTCATTGCTACATTGCTTGCCTCAGAATCTGGGAAGTATGCAATGACTAAAATAGAGTCCTCACCAGATAGAAGGGTACTCTACTGATTTAGTATTCTAAAAGCTAGTTGGGACAAATCTTCATTTGATTTGCTTGAGACTTCATGAGGTGTGAAGCAAGTAACCTAACAAAACTCAGAAAATGGTTGCCCATTTTTAACAATTGTCAAACGTGAGAACTTTCAAAACAATTTGCTGAAGATGCTGTATATTTGCAATAGCAAGTAAAAACAGAGACATGTGCCTTGAATATATCAAGTGCTACATAATGAAATTACTTAGGCATAAGAGGTTCCAGCTGCCTCCTGCCCAAAATGTAGGAGTCTTTTAATCTTAATCTTCCTCTATTTTGGCTCTCCAGCTATGAAATTAAATTATACTGCTCCCTCACCTCCCAAACGTATTTTAAAAAATTCGGGTACTGTACTACTTAGAATAGTCTAAAACAGCCTGGGAGATAATTGATAATCTGTAATCAGAAGAGTATTTAAATCATGTCCAGTAAATAGACCCTCAGGCTATACTTTGAACAATAAGGTTAAACCAAACCCAAAATATAAAATATTAGCTATCTGGTGGAAATAAACAATGTTTATTTTTCTACCAAATTAAGCAAGAGAGTAGAGAAAAATATGGCAACATCAGAAAGCATACAGAAGAGCTTTGAAATAAGGTTATAAAGGCAATTTTAATTTTCAGATTAATTTTTCTATACTTGACTTTTCAATTTTAGAATGTTCTTTTACATAACCATAACAATTATAAAGAGTTGGATGGAATATATGAACCATTTAGAGCAGCTACTTCACCAAATTAACCCTGTGATTGTGATCATTTGCAACAGTGAGAAATCTAATACTAAATAAGTAAGATAATGTGCCAGGAAAATATGACACATCATTTTAAAATGCACACTACATTTCTGCTTACTTGGCCTAATTATCTCATTGAATCTCAGACTTTTTTTTTTTTTTTTTGACTCTTAAAAAAGTATTCTGTTCTGATTCCTAGTGTTAGTACTCCCAGATTGACTGTTTGTGAAAACAGAGACAGAACAGCTCACTCAGGCAACTTTTGTAATATTTTCCTCTTCCCAAGGGAATGTTAACTTCAAACAGGGGCAGACTGATGAGCATGCCAAGATATGTAGTGCAGTGGAATCATACATCAGAGAAATCACGGAGTTGGAAATTGTTCAGAATGTATTTCAACTATACATCTGACTTTGGCTCCAGCCTTACCACAGCTTTTTCATAGCTAAAGATGAACAGACTCCATAAATAAATTTGATTAAAATAAAATCAAGAACAAAGTAAACTCAAAGAGTTGTAATTTCTGTGAAAAACAAGTAAATAGTTAGCATATATTTCCCAAATGAGTCTGATTTACATCTTATCCTGGAGCATTAGGCTAAGGAAGGTAATCTGCTGAGATGGAAGAGGGGGAAATGTATTTGCCTTGAAATGGAACATACAGTCTTTAGGACAAAAATTGCATCTAAATGTCTGAGGACGGTTATTTGATGTAGTTAGTTCATATTCTCCTTATAACTGTGTTATTTTAAAGGTAGGTTCTCTATTGACTTACCTGAGACAGAACTCAGTGATTTGTGTTGCTAACTTTCTGACTGAGGTAAATGCTAAACTGGCCGTCAATCTGGATTAGACTGTGGTTTGGGACTGACTTTACTTGATCATTCACATATATACTGTCAGGCTAGTTAAACAGGATCTTCTCTGTTCCTGTGATAGAGAACCCATTTTAATCTCATAGTATAAAAAATCTTACAGAAAGGCGTAATGTCTGAAGCAGGAAACTGCAACTGTGAACTGTGAATATGTTTGTTTACACATATATGTGCAGGGTATCAGGCTAATAACACACAAACACTACTAGGTTTCCAAAGTCACACTGGACAAATAACAGGACTATTCACATTAGGCAAAAGGATGGGCAAGACAAGAGGGACCAGTGGGGAAAATAAACAAAAGAGATTTTATGGCCTTGCTAGGTTTGACCTTTTTACTACATGTATGTACAGTGCCTAGAATAATTGGACCTTGGTCCATAATTCATGCTTTTGCCTTGATAGACACAGTAAATAAGCCACACATACAGAAGATACAAATTTTCAACAGAGAAAATTTGGAATCAATAGCACAGTTAGTCACTGATTTCCTGGGTAAAAAAAAAAATACAGTCACTACATATATATATTTTAGTTAGAGAAATCAGGTCAACAACAGTGTGTGACAAAGTCATTTTATTGCACTGAAGGGTTCAGTTCCCCTGTTTTTAGTTGCATGTGATTTCCATAATTTCTTTCTTTTATAAATCTTTTTGTTCTATCTTTTAGTTCATCATGCCTATGTAGTACTTATCTATCCTCCTGAGCACTTGGATACCTATCATCAGGTATCTGTTCTAGCATTATACTTGATACACGTTCAAACTATGACAGCTATGTTCTTAAAATCTTCTGATAAGGTCTTATTTTGTGTCCCTTGTTTACTTTATTTCAGTTTTGTTTGTTGTCCTTTCAGTGAATTTCAGTTCCACATACTCCTGCGATAAGTCATTTGTCATGTTCATCATGGCTGTTCTCTTTGCTATGTTGGCTTTAATTTTTAGCAAATAACTTTTGATATTGATAGTTATCAAATATCCACATACTGAGCAGATACAACAGTAGCGGGTGAATCTTTTTCTGTCAGCTTCATATTTTTAATTTTTTTTTTCAAATGAATCCTCCAAAATATTCCTCTTCCTTCTAGTTCTTTGTTTTTCCTACCAATATTTGCTTCCTTCCTTGACTCCTCACTCCCTCCCATTTATGTTGTTCAAAATGATTTTCATTCTAAATCTATTGCTTTCCTGGTTTAGCACTGCAGATACGTATCTGGCCTGTTGCTCTGCAAGCTCCACTTTATTCCTTCTAGTCTGTGTAAAACCTCATGAACTTTCCTGGAATCTGAAACAGACAAATTCCTCTGTAGCTCTTGTACTCATTCCTGTCGTCTTTGTTACGGGTTGATATCACTGTTGCTTTCATACTTTTACTGAATACCTGTTCCTTGTAAATATCGTTCAATAGTTTTACCTTGTCTTTGTTGTGGTTCTCACCATATCACCATTCATAGGCAATGTTTCTTTCCTACAAGTAAAAAAATTAAAAACTTTTCCCTCTGTCATTTTCTTTCTTTCATTTTGCTCTGTAATACTTCTCCAGGACCCATTTAATTACTATTTTCTGAATGTTGTGTAACTTTGAGATATTTCTCCATCATTCTCCATTATTCTTACTTGTTTGCTGTTATTTGCACACATTTGTCTTTCAAGTCAAACATCCTATTTGGTTCCTCTTTTCTTATATAACATTCCTCTTTATATATTCTTCTGCTTCTTTACTGTGTTTGTTTGCTTACTGATTAGTTTTTCAGACTCCCTACATCCTCTGTTTTATCTTGGATCAACTTATTGTGTTCCTATCTTCATACTGTTACTACTCAAATGCCTTGCACCCCAAATCTTCGATAAAAATCTAAAGCTCAAACAGATAAACAATGCTATGTTTATCCCAGATCTTAATTTCTACTCCTTTTCTTTTTGGCTGTCAATGTGATTCTTGTGATGACAGTACAAAATTAGAATCTAATATGGTATCAGTTGCAATTATCTTGACTTTACACTTTTTGTATAGAAAATCTACCATGCGTAGAAAATCTAAGATGCCCCTACTTTGTAAATCAGATTCTGTCTAGACCAATTCTTTAGAGACATTCTTAGCTGAAATAAAGTAAAACACAGCATCCTTTTTTCCCATTTCATTTTCTTTGCAGTATCCAAATCTGTCTACTGGTCCAGGCCAGAAATTCCAGTTTCTTTTTTTTTTTTTTTTAATTTTCATTGCAAAATTTTCCATTTTACATGCAGGATTTTTTTCCTAATGTATTTTTCATTTAATCCTACTTTCTGAGATGTGAATATGGCTTCTCTCTAATTTAATGGCAACTAAAATGACATATTTCTCATAGAAAAACAGTGAAATGGTTTTAGGACAAACAAACTTTATCCTAAATGGAGTCCATTTGGAATTAATGGAATTTCATGCAGAATACTGAAAAGAACAGTTGCACAAATGTATTGGAACAAGTAATGGGTAAAGCATATTCCATAGAATCAAAAAACAAATTGACTGTGATGTTTCTTCAGATAAAATTAAGGTGAATTAATTCAAATAATTCAAATAATTCCCTCTGTACAGATAGCTATGGATTAAGTGATAATTACCTTCTGTATTCTCACTATTTTTAGGTAAAGCTGCTTTTCTGAATCACTACCTTAAAGTCCAGCTCTCACACCTCTATGAGGTTGTCATTCACAACTAACTTCAAAAGTCTGATTTCTATTTACAAGCTGACCCTTTCTCCTGTCAGGTCTTTCATAAATTTGCTTTAGCAGTGTATTGCGTTTTCATGGCAAGGTTTTGGTAGTGGGCCTGAAGGGGTGGATGCTGTGAGAAGACACCAGGAGCTGCCCACGTCAGACAGATCCAGTTTCATCTGGCTCCAAAATGGACCCACTGCTGGCCAAAGCTGAGCCCATCAGTGACATTGGTGGCACCTCTGTGATAACAGATTTAAGAAAGGGTAAAAAATGCTGCACAACAGCAGCTGAAAGAGAGGAGTGAGAATATGTGAGAGAAACAGCCCTGCAGACCCCCAGGTCAGTGCAGAAGGAGGGGGAGGAGGTGCTCCAGGCGCCGGAGCAGAGATTCCCCTGCAGCCCGTGAGGAAGACCATGGTGAGGCAGGCTGTCCCCCTGCAACCCAGGGAGGTCCACGGGGGAGCAGATCTCCACCTGCAGCCCGGGGAGGACCCCACGCTGGAGCAGGGGGATATGTCCTGAAGGAAGCTGCAGCCTGTGGAGAGCCTAACCAGAGAAGGCTCCTGGCAGGAGCTGTTACTCTGTGGAGAGGAGCCCATGCAGAACAGGTTTTCTGGCAGACCTTGTGGAGGGGACTCACACTGGAACAGACCAATTCTGAAGGACTGGACCCTGTGGAAAGGACCCACCCTGGAGCAGTTCTTGGAGAACTGCAGCCCATGGGAAAGACCCACATTGGAGAAGTTCGTGAAACATTGTCTCCCATGAGAGGGACCCTGTGCTAGAGCAGGGGAACAGTGTGAGGAGGTAGGAGTGGCAGAGATGAAATGTTATGAACTGACTGCAACCCCCATTCTTCATTCCACTCCGCTGTTCAGGCAGGGGGGAGGAGACAGAAAGGTCACAACTGAAGTTGACCCTAGGCTGAGGAGAGGGGTGTTTTTAGTTTTGTTTTTATTTCTTGCTATCGTACTTTATCATTAATTGACAATAAATTAAACTAATTTTGCCTACTCAAGTCTGTTTTGCCCGTGATGGTAACTAGTGAGTGATCTCTCTGTTCTTATCTTGACCCATGAGCTTTTCCATTGTATTTTCTTCCCCTTTTGAGGAGGGGGAGTGAGAGAGCGGCTAGGTAGGCACCTAGTAGCTAGCCAAGGTCAACACACCACAGGCAGATTCTTCATATTGCTTAAGTCCTTACTTTTGCACTGGATTCCACAGGTGGTCTTCTGTTCTTCTCTGAATTCTGTAATAATAAAACTAGGGATTGCTCACTGGGTATAGTAGGAGACTGCTTTCAAAAGTATTTTTTTTTACACAGCAGACTGAACTTTTGGAGTCTGTTAACACAGAGGGTTTTGAAGACAGGTAATATCAGAAGGTTGTAAGAGAGATTACACAAATTCGTGGACAGTAGGTCCATAACCAAATAGTTCAGGGATCAGGCAAGGATATTTCTTCTAAACCCCTTTATCCAGTGACTGTGGGTGCTTGGAGACTACAAGGGACAATAGACCACAGATAATGGCCAGACTCCTGTACTATCCCTAAACAGCACCTTCTACTGCCATTATCAGACAGAAAAGTGAGTTAGATAGACCATTATCTACGCCACTGCATTTCTTCTGTTTTTTGATCCATTATGTTTTCTCACTGAATACAAGACTCAGATCCTTACTCACTCAAGCCATGAGGCATTTTCAAAGCTTTTGTTACTTGCGCATTTTTATTATGTGCAACAAATGATGGAAGAGAATTTACTATTAGCATAGTAAGTGTTCTAGCAGATTAATCAAAATAGTTATTTCTTAAGTCCAGTTTAAACTGGTAATATAACACTTATAGTCCAGTTCACCTAATTATTACTGATTCCTCTTAATAATACAATTAAAATTGTTATATACTGACTTTCTAGCCTATATTCCTTTATCTGATGTAACGCCCACCCTACTTATGTGTTGTTATGGCAAGTTGTCAGCATCCCTAGTTCGTTGCTGGGACAAGCACTATGTTGACAGAGAATATCTTCTTCCTCAGTCTTGAGGGTTATTGCTCAGGGTTATTGTTATGCTTCTCAACCCTGTATTTGCTAATGAGTTACACACTTTATTCACCTTTGATCCATGTGGTTTACTTACACTAAGATTACATAGGCTTGTTAGTCTTTTTTTTTTTTTTTTTAGTATGCTTTATTTTAGGGTAAGAACTATGCAATTGCAAAAGAATAAATAAAACTTAAGGTAGCAGCAAGTTAGATAATAATATGCCTTTAAAAAGCTCAAAATCACAGCACAAGCAATAGACCTGATCATTCTGACGTAACAGCTAGCACAGCCTACGCAATAGTCACCTCATCATAAAGCAAGTTGACACCGCAGCAGAATTTTCTTAAATAATTTGGAAATACATGTAAAATCAAGCTAAAACATGTTTGTGATCAAACAAGTCCAGACAAAGCTTGGCAAATCCTGAGACACGGTATGGTTAATTATTGTTTTGAAAACCTGAGGTCTGTTACTAACACTTGGCAACATTAAATTGCCTTGGCCACAGAATTTACTAACTTCAAATTACTCATCCAGCTATTTCCTGTCTTAGGGACCTCTCTAATACCTTGTGATACTCTTTTCCCCACTATTTGATTTCTGAACAGAGAAAATTTCTATAATTCCCATTGCCTTTCACTTTGGTTGATTACAGACCATTTCATCATTATTTATACTAGTTTTACAATCTAAATCTTATAACAGTAGGGGCTTATTGTCACTAATTGAATCAAACACATCGTTAACACTTCTCAGATAAAATGCAATAAGAATCTCATCTCAAGCATTAGAAGGTACATCTATTCTTTCACAAAAATAAATCGTGTTAGTGAAGTAAAAAAAAAAAGAGGTACTGCTTATATAAATTCTCACTCCCCCCCCCCCCCCCTCTTTTTTTGATAAGTCTGATGGTTATAAGTTGCACTCTGGTGCTGATTCCATCTTGCTTAACTGAAAGCTTGCCTGATCCGTTGATATTTGTAGTGCTCTTTTTCTTTAGATACTTCCCAGAATGGCTACAACAGAAGTGTGTTTACATACTTTATCTTATCGGTTAATTATACATGCAGCTGAATAATTCCCTAAGAGAGCCTTTAGTTTCTTAACTGGTGTGAAAAGAACCACTAGGAGTTGCTAACTTATTTCCCTTCCCCTTCTCCTCAAGCCTAACAAATCTCCATAGAGATGGAGTAGAAGTCCCCACAAAATGTTCCTTATTTTTCCACATCTTACTGTTAATGTGTTGCAATGTATAATTCATTGTGAACTCCTGTCATTTACATTGCATGTACAATAGTAATGATAACAACACCTGGCTTTCCTATAGTGCTTTTCATTAACAGATTTCAAAGTGTTTTGCAAAGGTCAAAAGCGTTATTACTATTAAAATAAACTACATGCAAATGGTGTTTTCAACAGCAAAATACATTAATCTGTTAAAAAATAATCCTACACCAAGGCACTTCCAATTTAAGACAATATTCAATGTGGAGAGAAGGACTTTCCCCAAAGTATTTATTTGTGTGCTCAGCAATTTATATATTCATTAGTTACTGAAGAAAGACGCATTCTATAATTTCTTTCCCTGTTGGACTTCAGATTAAGCAATGCCAATTCTTGTACGTTTTTCCTAGGTGCTGCTGAAACAGCTAACCCTGTGAGATGTCTCTCTTGAAAAAAAATTCCTGCCACTCCAGACAGTGTAGGTTTCCTTCCTGATGTCCTTACAGGAAGAGGCCTGAGGGGCTTTTTTGTTGTTGTTTTTTAAAGAGAATTAGGAAGCTTTTTTAATTTTTTCCTCCCATGGAAATATTCAGTATAAATTGCAGGTTTGTCTTTGCTTTACAGCAAGCTACAGAAAATTCTTTAGTTATCTTGCATTTCTAAGGATTTTATGTTTCTACTGTATATGAATTTTGCTGTCAGCCTTTCTTCCTTCATAAAATTACTCACTTAGTTGAAAACTGAATTTGATTCGTAAGTGCATCAAGTATCAGACAGAGGTTTTGTTCAGTGACTTTTTGTATCATGTATAAGTGTGCTACTACAGAGTTCATAATCGGAGGTGTGCTGGTTGTGAGACTCAAGGTCAGGATAACATGGAAGAGTAGCCTGAGGGGTGCTGGGTGGGGACCTGCTGCAGCCTGCCCCCCTGACTGAGAGGGATGAAAAAAGGCATTTTACGAACAATCACCAAAGCCTCCCATGTGCGGGTACTTTTCCTCATGGGGGTCTCTGGCTATTCAGAGAACTGCTGGGAAGAAGTTGTTACCTTTATACAGGCAATCCAAGAAGCTGCTAGGCTGTCTTGGTGAGAAACTGAATCTAAATTAAGTAAACTCAAGATTAGTTCTCCCCCTCGCCTAATTTCTATGTGACTTTTTTCTTTATTTGTAGTTTGCAAGTGAATTCAAACTTTGTGCATACTACAGTCAGGTTTTTGTTTTTTTCTTTTATTTTTCATCATCTCTTGTAGGATAGTAAGACATTAATTTTGATCTAAAGAATGATATCAAAGTAAAGCTAAAGGACTACCGGGAACTTATTTTTTGTAATAGCTAAATTACACTTAAAATCTTGTTCTGGACAAAAGAGAATAATCTATATTAAACTAAGAACTCTATTGTTAATATAATTGTTAAAAGTCTAATAGTCCAGGTTATCAAAATAATGTAGAAGAGCCTCAAGAATAGAGTTCTCTTCCTCCCCTCCCCTCCCCTCCCCTCCCCTCCCCTCTCCTCTCCTCTCCCCTCTTCCCTCTTCCCTCTGCAAAGCCACTACAGGCTGTGTGCGTAAACAGCTAATATTAAGAGTTCTGTAATATGCCCAAGCTCTGTGTTTAGATATATTTCCTTTATAGCTTTAAATTTCATGATTCAACTATAAAAAAATTGGTAAGGTGAATAGGTACAACTTTATAATCTCATTTCTCTTAGGTTTCAAATAGTGCCATGGTGTCTAAAAGCCAGACAGAGAAGATGATTTCAAAGTTTGCCAACATATCTGAGAGTCTGTATCAGCAAATATTAATGTCTCCTGCCAATTACAGATTTGATGATCTGACTGAGCTATATTTTCACCAGAATGAGGCATAAGAAAGTAGTTTTCCACTGTCTTTCTTGCTTCTGATCAGCTGAAGGTATTAATTTGACTCCTTCCTAAGTAAAATGAAAGGGGATTTAAATTGTGGCTCACACTCTCAAGAGGCAGTTATTTTTATTGATCTTCCATTTTTATTGATCACGTTATTCAGGAAAGAATTAAAGTTGTTTATGTAACTGCTGCACAAGACTTTTCTCTGCAGTTAGCTTTTAGTTCTATCAGGTTTCGGGTGGTTTTGCACCTACATCTTTTTTTCCAGTGATGGAAGAATATTTTTCTTTGACTTTTTAATGTGTCAAAAGCAAAATTGCTTTTCACTTTCATCTTTCATACAGTTAAACCACTTACAAATTTCAATTTGGTATGTGCCCTATAATTGTTATACCTATTTGAGCTCCTGAGTATGAATCAAAGGTGTTAACATTTGTTATAACTTCTGAGTGCCTTGCAGAAAATGTCATTATATGATAAATTCGCTTTAGTACTTTGCCTATGTTATAAAATTGGGAGACAAAGCTGACCCCAAACAATATAGTTTTGAGAAAACTCTGGATATCATATCTTACTTAGGTATCTTGAACTATTTCAGTTAATATAAAGAAAGAAGTAGTGAAATTGTTTGAGATTTGGCTTGCTAGAAGAAATACAAAAAATGAATATAGCAAGTGTAATTTTATTTACTTTTTTTTATTATATTAAGCTACCTGGACCTCCATTCTGTCCATACAGCTGGGTACCTAGTTTAAAACAGTGCTCAATTTTTTTTAAGTCTTTCCATTATTTCATGTTTTCTGGAATATTTAGAGAGAAGTAAGCTATTAAAGTGAAGCAATAAACTCTTACTGTACACTGCAATTTCCCAAGATTCATCTCTTATGTATTAATTTTTCAGAGTTCAGCTCACTAGCTACTTTATTCTACCATGAAAAAACTTAACAGCTTTGTAGCTGGTCTCTGTCTCAGTTATCTGTGTAAATCAGCAGTAATATGTAACCCGATTCAACTATTCATCTCTCTAGAGCCATGGAACATTTCCTCTCACTGGGAGTTTTAAATCCTGCTAGTTGTCTGCCTTTTGGTTAGCCCTGAAATATAGCTTATGGGTGTCAAAATTCATTTAGTGCTTTTGGTACCTTTATCCTTTCCATATTCTGTCCCACAATGAATAATGCACATCTCTTTTTCAGATTTGTGCATTCAACAAGTTTATTTTTAGCAGTTTGTCTTTTGGCCTTGCCTTTATTTATTTACTTATTTATTGTTATTTTTCTGTGTCCCTCTCCATCTTTTAGAGCAGATATGACTGTTCCGATGCAATTAATTTGCACTTTGGTCACCTCTGAACTGATGAATAGACAACCGGATAATATAAAAATCATTGTAAGTAACCAGTAACAACTCTGGATTTCTTAACCAAAGACTAAAATGGTAACAAAAACTTGCTCTTATACAATCCATGTTTAAAATTTAATTTAATATTAATTTTTGTTATTTTATTTGCACTGCTTGCTAAGGTTATAAAAGGGGACAAGAGTCCTGTTCATTTACCTTCACTGTTGCTAGTGGCTTCTAACAGGAGGTCCCCGTACTAAGAAAAGACTGCAGTCTGTGGTGCTAGTACTTCCTTTGACAAATCAAGTGTGCTAGGATAAAATGTGCAAAAATAAATTTTTATGTAAGTTTCTTTACTTACCATAATCCAAAAAATAATTTTCTAGATTTTACATATCTTCAGTATTTTGATTTCCTTAAAAATTTTTCTTCCATAACTGTTAATATCTTTATTTCTTACTTTTTTGTTGGGGAGATAATTTCAGAATAATTGTAACTAACTTTACTACAAAATCCTGAGGGTTTCACTGTTTTGAATATATCAGATCTTTGTTGTTGTTGTTGTTTGTTTGTACCTTCCTAAGCTAGTCATCAGCATAAAAATAGCAAAAAAGATAAAAAAAATTAAACAGAACAACAGAAAGAAACCCACGTGTAAGAAGTATGTTAAGAGAAAGCATAGTCTGAATATTAGCAAAAATAATTGACAATGCAGTGTACCGTAAGTTTGAAACAAGATGATCCTTTATTGTCAGTAAAGCATAAAAAAGCATACTGCATTTGTCAATGTTAAATTGTGGAGAACAGTAGTATTTTTCTGTGTTATGTTGTCGGTGTTACTCCTGTAAAGAAAAACTATCTATGATGACCTTCATTCCAGGATTTAGTCCATGCTACTAGTTCATACTACATGAACTAGTGGGCTAAACCTTCACTCATTAAGAGACAGAAAGAAGGTACGAACTCTGGCATTCAGCTGTTTTTCAAATATATATATTAAAATGATTGTCACATGCTTGTAATATCCTCTTATTTTTTAGGTTATAAATTAATCTTGCTTGTTATAGCTCTTCATCTTCTAGCTCTGTGCACTCTTGCATTCATGTCTTATTGATTTAGCAGTGATTATAATTTTCTAATATTAATAGCTGTGAGACAGTTTTATACAGATTCTCATCCAAGTTTCTATTTTCAGACCAGATTTCACCTGCTTGATATTTCGTGGTTTGTTATACAGGATATAACCTTCCTTCTTCTCCTTTACTTATTTTGATGATATATCATTGTTTTTCTGAATGATTTCAAGGAGAAGTCTCTTTTACTTTGACTATTACTATCCAGTGTATCCTAGACTGTTGGTCTTTGACTTCATCTTTTCTCTTACCCACATTTCCATTTCGTAAGGATATTTTCTTGACGTAAGCCATAAAAGCATATCCTAGCTTACTTTTAATTGCCTGGTAATCTTGGATGATTGAATTTCTAGCAAATGTCTTTCTCAAAAGCTGGGATATAACTGCACAGATGCTAAATCAACTCAGCTAAAATGATTATGCCTGCAGGCCCTTACTTTTAGGCAAGTTTTCTAGGTTACATTTTAAAAGCATTTATAAAATGGAACCTTCCCCTCTCCCCAGGAAAACACACTTTTTTTTTTTTCAAAATTGCTCCTATTAAAATGTTCTCTAACTGCTTTAGGTAAAAATTGCATGACCGTATAATACCGTTTCCTAGTAATTTTCAGAAGTTAACATCTCTATATTTTGATCCATTGATAATTGGATCCACCAATATCTGTTTGTAATGTTATTAAGTGTTCTCCAGCCTATCTCACTGTCAGTTTAGCTATATATTACAAGCTCTCCTGATCTGCTGAACAGGTCAGTTTTCATTTATATTTCAAGTAATTCACATTGCTCATCCTGCTAAAAGTGGCAAGTGTCATGATCTTCAAAATTCTAGGGAATACTTCCGATTAAAGGATAGTGTGAAGGGAATAGACTTCTCATCTCAATGCTACCAATTCCATTTTGAAATGGTGATTAGTTTTTAATATCAAGTTAATCTGAACTTTCCTGAGCTTCAGAACAAAAAGCTGTTCTTAAAATGCCATGTCCTTGACATAAAGATGACTTTTGCTAAGAATTCCAGTGGGATGTTTTTTATAGACAAAATGTAACACTACTGCCTCCTCCCTCCCAAAATCAAGTAAACTCATATATATGCAGAAATAAAGGAAACTATAAAAAGTTTTGTCTGGTGGCCCCTGGCAGGCTTAATCATCCGGAAAATGAAAGCCGTCTTACGCATCTTCATAACTATGGTTTCTTACAGGCACAATAGGACATAACAAAATGAACACGGCATCTGTTCCTGTATGCTTAGGTTAAAACTTTTTAAATGCTAAATAATTAGTTTAAGTTTCTGGGTTCTCTGGAAGCAGCACCACTTAGAATTCTGATCAGGGTTATAGCAAATGTTGCAATTAATTTGGAAATTGAGGTTTGAGGATTCAAAAAGAATACTGAATTGTTTGGAATATTACAGTGATCTTTACAATTCAACCATGGTGTCAGTTCAAACTCATCTTTAATTAATAATTTCTATTTCTATACATAGCCATGCTTTTGGAATCATTATGGAAAATTTGAAGTTTGATATAATTTAAGTAAAACCTATAAGCAAGTTTTAATATGGGAATTGGCAGACATATTCTGTTTTATTGGTTATACTGAGTAAAAGTCTTTGAAGAGATATGTTACATCAGTCACAGATTTTATATGTAATGTACTTACAGGCAAGTTCAGGGTAGCAGACTAACATATCAAGAGTTCTATTCTTAAAGACCTTAATGCCTTCAGGTTTCCCTTCACAGTTAAAACAGAGTGTTGCTGGAAAATTTCATTACATTTAAGTACATAGATATGTATGTGATATGACAAAAGAACTCTTCTCATGTCATTAAGATAGACATTGATTCATTCCATGATAATACGAGCAATTGAGTTCATGCACTCTCTGAGGTACATGTTCTAAATCAGAGAGAAGCAAGCAACTTGCAAGACATTTCTGGCTAAATGTTTTTAGTGTGCAAGGTGTTAAAAGCAATATTTATCAAAAATGCATAGGGAAAAAATCCATAATTCCCATTGTGTATCTTGTTCTTTTTTAAGAGCAGGTTTAACCTATGCCTTGATCTCTCATAATTTGCTCTATTACTTTAAAAAGTTCTTTAAATAATAATGCCACAATAAAAACTATATTGAAAACAATATTATCAAAGCTAAGTAAAAGTTATAGGACAGTGATCTTAACATATAAATATTTACACCTGCTTTGAATACTCAGAAAAAAGGGAAAGCTTTAAGAGACTGTGCAGTTTAAACAAATTGCAACATAATTCTCTTTCAAAATGTCAGAGAATATCTTTGTTTCTCCCATTAGGGGGAAATTAGGGGGAAGAAGGGAATAAAAAAATCTGCTTATTTTACTGAAATGTAGTGATCAGTATTTTAGCAGTTCAAATATGATTCCTTAAGAAGATTCTAATTCCTGGGGAAGTGGATACAAAGACAGTGGATGAAAACAAGCCTTCCCATTTTATTATTGGGTCTTTTTCCTGTTCCTATAATAGAAGGTTGGGGTTTTTCATTTTTTTTTTTTCCCCTTAAATTAATTCCTTAAAAATACTTCCTGGAACAATAGGAGCCCAGTTTTAATTATGTATTGAGTTGCTGGTGGTAAAAGAATGATGAATTAATAGGCAAACAAAATGATAGTTGCAGAACTCTGAAAAGAGGATAAATATTAAGCTTCAAAACTTACCAGAGTTCCAGAAAACAAACTGCCTTGGACACTCATTTGAAAGACTTCTTAAGGAAATGATTCATTTATTTTCTGTGTTTTCACAAAATCAGAATAATGTAGTCATTAAATGTTCACACTATTTTTACCCTAGGTTTTATTTCTATAGTTTTGAATGAGTAGAATATTTAAAAGAAGCATTTTTGTCCACCTGTCCCCTTTCTTAAAGTCAGTGTGAACATACATAAATGTATCAATCCTGCTTCACCGCTGATGTAAAATCTTTCACACTTAATGAAAGTATGTATAAGAAGCCTTCTACCTTTGCTAGAGATAAATGAACTTCAAGACTCAAAGCACTCGGAAGTTTAAATACAAATATCCTAAACCCCTTTAAATCTGTAATACTTGATCTGGAGTTCATGTGAATAGCTTCCTCAGATGTATTTAAAAAGTGTTTATATTTTCTTTTTTTGCAAAATGACATTATTCTTTTGCTATATGAACAATAGGCCATTGTTCCACTGTCAAGGGTAAAAATCGTACATTGAATACAGTAAATTAATCATAGTTAAGACAATGAATATTTCTGTCCTTACTGACAGAGGATCGTATAGCTTTTTCCTCCCACACAGAGGTATTGAGAGGCATAAGGTATTATTATTTGTAGTTCTTTGACATTCTTTGATTAAAATAGAATGAAAAGTTTTATTTTGTACTTTTTATTGTTTGCTATTATATTATCTTGCCCTGATGTTCTTCAGAGTCCACATTCTTACTAGCAATCTCTCCAAAACAGAACTCTGCAATGGAAAAATCCTTAGGTTTATGTTGAGATGATGACACGTTAAATGTTTTCATTTCTTCTTGTGTTTGTATGAGTAATGGGTGAGTACCACTGGTATAGACACTAGTATACTGGCCATCAAAATTACCATTTTATCATAGCCTAGAACATTTTTGGTAATATGCACCCTTTCTGTTTCTGTTAACAGTTATGTTTATTAACAGCTGTTTTGTTACCTCTACATGTAAAAAGAGGACTGAAATGGTGGGCATGAATAATGGCTATTAATTTTGGTGGAGTAAATGATATCTGCATAATCTGTTGGATAACCTAGTGCTTTTCAAATTTACAAATCATTATTGTGAGGTGCATTCCTAAGAAATACTAAGGTACTTTGTTATTTTTCTGTGTGTTTAGGTTTAAACAGCTAAAATCATCATTATTCATGTGTACTGTTGATTATCCAAATGATAGTTGTCAGTCAGTCAAAAGGTGAATTGCCATCTGTCACTTTTGACTGGAACAAAAATAACTTATGATTTATCTTTTGCATGCCAGAGGTTATAAATCCATGATCTTATTGGATGAGTTTTTCAGTTTGTTGTGTTCTATTTTCAAAAGGAACCTAAAGTAATGCTCTATTTTTTCTAAATGAGTAGCACCTGAAGTAGTGATATTTATACACAAAAATTGGAAGTTGCTAGTGGCATTAGCTCACAGGAGTAAGACTTTACTCCCTAGCAGCATTTAATATCAGGTATAACCACACCTCTATTTAATAACTAACTTGAAGATAATAAGCTTTAATTTGTTTAAATAAGATTTGATCATAGATCTTAATTCCTCATAACATGTAGACATGTGAATCCTAAGGAAAAAAATTTGAAGAGTAAAGTACATTTGTCCATAGAAATAACAGATGTGTGACAGAATCAGCAGCTGTGCATTTCCAATCTAAACCAAGCCACTTATACTAAGGAAGATGCTTCCTGGAGTATTAAATTAAGGTAGAAACATCATGACTGGCTTATGTGGGACTTATGCATAGAATGATCACTGGAAAACATGATATGCACAGGCATAGAGAGTAGCATACTTGCCTTCTATCAGCACTGATCATAAAATGGAAATCAACTACCTCCACTCTGAGCTGCATTCAGGAATATTAATGTGCAGCTGGGATGTACTAATAAGCTTCATCTGCCAGCTCCAGCTGTGGGCAGAGCTGACAAGACTACCTGCACCTGACATAGGTAGACATGCCCAAATTTCCCTTAGTGTGAAGTCCTACTCTAGTGGCTCATTGCAGTAAATGGAAAGGAACGCACTGTTAAGCATACTAATGGCTTTCGAATGGGTCCTTCCATATAAGTATTTGCAACATTTTTAAGTATTCTCTTATAACTATAGGGATATTGATTTTTATTTTATTTTTATCAAGAACAGTGCTGCATGCATTTTTCTGTGGGCTAGCAAACATTGTTCTTTCAGAAGACTAGTTTGCATAAAAAATCCAGGCACGATAAAGCAGAAACTAAGAGAATTCAAGCTTATATCAAAACAGGTTTTTTTATTATGATTACCTTAATTACTGTGGTTTGAACTGTAGCAGCCAACAGGGCCCAAAGCAAGACTAAGATCCTGATGCAGTTATACGCTTAGATAATTGTTCCACGATATGACTTGGAATGAGAGAGGCAGACAAGCCTCAGGAAGGACTATAATGAGATGGAGTGAGTTCTCTGTAAGTATTTTAGGTGTTTCCAATGGATGTGTGGCCCCTCTGTGCTTACTGGTGTTTCTGGAGGGACAGATGATCTGCACGATCAGAATGCTTGCCTTCTCATTCCATACTTCTCCCTTTCTCTCATCTGTTTCACTGTTTGCCTTACAGCTCTTTCATCACTGAGCTCCCTGAATATCAAATAATAGCTAAATCTTCAGCTAATATAAAAAGGTTCCTTTGTCTCCAGTGGAACTATGCTAATTTCCACCAGCTGAAAATGTGGTTCTCCTTTTCATCACCTGATTTATTTTATCACCTTGTTTCATATTTGCAAAGAATTCCTCAACTAATGTTTTTTTATTATGGAGAAAGAAACTTCTACACTGAGGCCATCATTTCGCTGTGGTTCTTTTACAGCGGTTACAAGGTAATAGTGAGAACCATGATGATGTCATGCTGGAACACACATTTCACTGAGCATAGATCTGTTGGTGCATTATATAGGAGGGGAGGGAGTGTTTGTTTGGTTTTTCTTTTCTGGAGTTCCCTTTCTATTTTGGTAAAACAAAGTGAGAAGAAAGGAGAATTTTTAGAACATTCGCTTTTTTTTAATAAAAATTTGGCTAATACAGTCTTATAAAATACTGTTTTATCATGACACACAATGAGAGAACCAAGGGTTTTGTTTGAATATATTGCTTAATTTCAAGAAAATATGAATTTAGGCATTACCTCGTTTTTGAAGGAAGATGGATACATTTTTGTCATCAAAAGGTGTGTATAAGTTATGTGTATTTATGTGGTATCACCTTCTTTGTCAGAAGTTTGGTTAATAGGTCAATCTTTTAATGAGATAGCTGGTGAAAAAGTAAGAAGAAAAATAATATATTTTAAAGGCTTTTCATCCTATGCTTTTAAATATATATATATATAAATATGTATACTATCACTCATGCAAATCATAGTATTCAGGGAGTTCAGACTGATTTTTTTCTCCCAGTTTGTTCCAAGCCCTGATGTTCTGTGTTTTTTTTAAAAAAATCAGATTCCCATTTTTATACAACAGCATAGTTGTTTGCAGAATTTACCTAGGAAGTGGAAGACTCAAGGCCCATTCACTCATCTGCAAAAGTGTTCAAACCCTGTATCTTCCATATTCCAAAACACCTGGACAAAGAGGAGGAAAATCTCTATCCCTGCCTTGAATTCATTCCACTGTTAATGAGACCGGAAGAAGTCATACACTTTCTGTAGTACACTTTCTGATGGAGTTATGGCTTTCAGACATTATCATGGGGACAGCTGACATTTTATCTATCATGGGACTACTACTTATATTAGAAAAGAATGTTTGAAAATAATTATTTCATAGGAAGGGTTACACATTGTCTTTGAAAAAAGATTTCAGGAGCATTTAACTTTAATAAAAAAAAAAAAAAAAGAAAAAGAACATAGGCACATTCAGGCACCATTCTGGACTCTGGATTGGGCAAATGATGCCACAGTGCCTAATATTTTGGGGTCTGTGTCCATTTTGCAAATCTAAACATAAGCCATCTGACTGAATTTTCTATCGTTGCTGAGAGAGTGTAAGATGATAATTTATTTTCTCCTCCAAAGCAAAACCAGTTTTCTACCATGTCTGAACTGCTAATGAAGATATGAGGCCATTTGTAGAGGTCAGTGTAATGAAAAGAAATGACTTGTTTTAAACACCTTGTTCCATTTCATGGCGGACTTCCAGTGTGATCAGTGACCCCTGGCATTTGGCAAGTTAGGAAACGTTAAGGACAGACAGGAGTTAGTTATGTAATACCTGGTGCATTTAAGGTAGAAGTCTGATGCTTTGTAGACTAGGGAAATTGAGAGAATCACTAATCAACCTTACTTAGGGTAGGTAAGGAGAAAGTATGTGTCACACCAAGCTGTCAGCAAGTCCATACAGTCTCACTGACTGCCTCCAAATGATAGAGTTTACTTCATATTATGCTCACATTTCTTCAGTATATGCAGACTGATCGGCTTGCAAACCTAATGCACTCTGAACAGAGGAAAAATAGTCTCTTCCTGTCATAATAAGCAATCATTCCCCTCTAAACTGAAGTTTTTAAAAAGTTCTTTTTTGTTGATTAGCAAGCTCAGACACAATTTAGAATTGTTTAATCATCAATGTTCCCTTGGTTTAGTGTGAGCTGTCTTCTTATTTTCTAGTTCACTGAAATCTAAATCAGCTTAAAGAAGATGAAGGTTTCAGGTATGAAAATACTCAATAAAGTTCAGCAGTTGCTTGTGTTTTCTTTCTAAAGTTTGATATTGATACAGGATATTTTTTCCTTCTGTTTAGCCAGCCATTAATATAATGAAATAATGATGAGAATATGATTTTTTTTTCCATGAACTAGCTAAGTTTTCAGGGTATAATTGAATTTATAAATTGCTCTGTTCTGTGAAAACTTAATTTCTGTGTTTGGACATAAGCCTTTTTTTCTTTTCTTTTTTTTTCTCCCACCTCTAAATGATATGACTTATAAAATCCAGATATTATTTGATGGCTTTCTTTGTAGCCTGTCAAACTTGCTGTATGATCTACTGTAACTAGTTTCTTATGTGCAATGTGAGACCACACTGAATTACGAAGTGATTTTATGCAGAGTATTAGTCTGCTCCCAGTCATGGTCACAACCAGTAAAATCTACTACTTCTGCCTTGAAGAATGTCAATTTCAAAGACAGTGAATTTATTGTGAAAATAAAGGGGTTTTTTTATGGAATATGAGAACAAAAACATTACTTTTGCAATGGGCATTGTTTAAAAGTGCCTTTCAAAGCAATAACTACATTTTGTGTCTTTCTTCTGTCTCAAATTTTCTTGTCCCTACCATCTTTAAGCACAGGAAATTAATTTCCTTGAAAAATCCTGTACAGGTTACACCTGAAGAAAATACATAGCATGTTTTTAAAGTTGTCACTGAATTTGCTTGGGACTACGCTAAGGTCTAGCTTAGTGGGTTCAGTCTTCCACTGTGCACAGTAGCCACTGGGAAGCAAGTATTTGCTTCAGTAGTGCTCAACCTCATGCAGTTGGCTATGACTCCAGAGACCTCGTGTAAAGGCTAGATCCCAATGTTTTCCAGGAAATCGGTATGTCAGACTTTTTTCAAAAAAAGGAAGTAACCAGCTTTTATTCCAATTACTCTATGGACTTCTTCTAATCTGGGAAAGGACCAGGTAGTTTTCAGAATCAGTAACAAACCTCCCTTGTGCATATTACCATTTGCTGTCTGCAGCTTTTAATATTCCAGGAGATATAAATCAAACAACAATAAATATTTTTTGTTTATCCTGTCAAGGGCAAAACTTTCTGTGACCTCATAAAGAGGATGCAGAGCTGCTGGTGGGGAAAATTGACACTGAGAAAAATATTCTGGCCATGTGAAAAGCTTGTAGGGTAGGGAAGGGTTAGTACTTCCCACAGAAATGTTTGGGGAATGATTGCATGGAACCTTGCACTTTTCTGTGAGTGAATATCCTCTTAAGGCTTTTTGGAAAGGTTTAGTAGATGTATGAAAAATGTTTATTCAAACTGAAGGTAGGCCAGAAGATTTGAACCAAGGAAGGGGGACTATTAAGTCCCAGCATTACGTATTGACCCCTTCTAAAGTCACTTGTCAAAGTGATAAAAAGTGCTTTAAAAGATGTCGAAAAAAAATCCCCTACAAAAAAATTTCTTCTGTTCCTGAAGAATATGTTTGGCTGTGACACAGGTGCTGACTCTTATTCCTTGGCTAAAACCCGTACCTCCACATTCATCAGCTCCCTTAGGGCTTCTCCTAGATTATGGCTAGAGGCAAGTAGGAGTAAACCTGAAGGTCCCTGACAGAGGTTATCCTGTTAGGGTTATGGACTGTGTTTCTGTTCATGATGCATTGTGTGCAGCAATTTTTATTGCCTAACAAAGCATCCGCTACTAGTATTTGGAGGATTTACATTTATATCCCAAAGCCTTCAGCTGAAATGCAAGAGAGCTTTTGACTCTTGAAGCTGCCTGTTCGCACTGGCAGTATATAAAATGCAGTATAATCATGCAGAATCTGTATTTCTGGTTATCACCTTTCAGGGTGCTGTAAAAATGATGAAGAAACTTTAGGACAGCAATACTTCAGGTCATTAATTAAAACAAATTCTACCTTACAATTTACAGGATACAAAATTATCTGATAAGGAGCTAGTCTTCTCTCTTTTTCTTCATCTCTTAGCACAGATCAGATTTCTTTAGTGCTTTCAACAGCCACCATAAATTTAAAGACACAAAATATATTTGCAGTTTGTTTGGTTGTATTCTTTATGTATTCAGGTTGGAAACAGTAAAAACTGCCTATCAGTTGTTGTATTAATGTTAGGCATATTAATAAGATTTAGTCAGCTATAAAACCTTTTATTGTCTGTTGTTATATTGACTGTGTGCACATAAATGATCAGAATTGAATTTTTCCCAGCAGTTTTTTACAAGAATAGGTCAGCAAAGTAAGGACTAGTAATCTTTTGAGCCTTTTAATACAATATGTGCTGGGTTTGCTAGGAAGAGAAAGAAGCATACTCCTCACTAGTGAGCTATATCCCTTTAGAAAGCACCAGTAACCTTGAATATTTGTTTGGCTTTTTCTTTAGCCTGAGAACAAATAGTAACCCTAAACTTCTAACCTTCCCTATAAAAACGAAATAAAACACAAAGTGTTTGGAGTGTTGCTTTTTATTAGTTCTAATTAGTTCTAAGCTAATTAGCAGGCTTGTCGAAAATATGGCCTAGAGCTGTAAAATTTCAACATTGCATCCACTTGTTTAATCAGCAAAATTTGCTAAACTAAGCTGTTCTTTAACAATATTTGTCATTGAATACATAATACTCCTTCAAAGGCAGTTTTCTAAGTCTTTCTTTGCTTTCATTCGAAAGCTTCTTAGAAGTAATTTTTAACCTAAAAGAGTGTAGCCTGAAAAAAACTGAATTAATATAGTCATTAGCACATATACTCCACTGGCAAAGAAATAATAAAACTTTGTTATTTTTACATTTAGAATTATGAACTGCTGTACCAAATTATACTAATAGTCAATCTGCTGTAGAGAAAGGTGCTATGTGGTGAAGAATTTTCAGATAAACTTTTGACGGAGAAAATGCTTTACAAATCTTCAGGGATTAGAGACTGCCTAACGAGATGATGTTTTATCTTTCTGACTTATTTTTCTTCATTGTTGTAATTCTGCATGACTGTGTTGTTCTTTTTCGTTGATCAATTTCTCTTTTTTTATTTTTCTGTGAGGTAACTTCTGGTATCATGTTAAATTTTGTTGGGTTACAGATTCCCTATTTTTTTTATCTAATATGAAGAAAAATTCAAAATTATATAAAATAGACAAGTGACTTAATTACAGTTGATATAGAGACTGAGACTTTTGCTATCATTGCATTAATGATATTCACATATTCATGGTACATTAGCAACACTCATGTTATCTTACAAATCTACTATAAATTCTAATGCTTATGTACAGTTTGAAGTTTTTTAATCACATAATAAAAATATTTCCTAATAATGCTTGACATAACTATATTAATAATGTCTGTTTGTATTAGCTACACCAAAACAATGAAAGGCAGGTGCAAGATCTCTATACAACACAAAAAAATGTGTAGGCAGATAGCATAGCATTGATGCAACATTTCTGTTTAAGCAAAACAAATACTGCTTTTGATAAAAATATCATAGAGCCTTTAAATCATTGATCCAAAACATTTTTAGCAATTCTATTTCTGTCTCAGAGACATTAAGAATTTTTACTTACAGGACAACTGTGTCTCAGTGAGGCTGAAAAGTAGTTCTAAATCACACAGGACATTTGTGGCAGAGCTGGAAATAGAATTTAGATTCCTTAGGCATGAGGAATCATTTTCTTTAGGTACAAGCCAAATTTTATTAAACGGTATGAATATATTTTTCTACAACATTACTTTATATGCAATCTACAAAGGAGCAAAGAAATCAGCAGCCATCAGTACAAAAGTGTATCTGTGTTTAGTGTTTGGGTCAGTGTCACTTCTTCTATTGGAACAGTAATTCTATTCAGCTATTAGCTTCCTTTCTAATTAGTCCAGTGACAAGTCACTTCTATTTTCAAAGGCAAACTTCTAAAAAGAATGCAACCCTAAAATAAAATGGTATAGTGTGCCCTGGGAGGGAATCTGAACCAGTATTTCTGGTTTAATTGAGGCTTAGTATACATGGATTTTAGCTACAGCCCTACTGCTGCCTGTGACTTTCAGTGTGTCGCTTCAGCTTTTTATGCTGTATTTAACCCACATTTAAAATAATACTAGTGATGAATACCCTCTTAACTAAGTGTTTTGAACTCTTAGGAAGGAAAACTGCTAACTATTATTATTATTGGCATGCTAATGAATTTCTGGTAGGGCTACCAGAGACACAAATTAATTAAAAATCTGATTCTGCAAGGACCCCAAATTGTAGCCTAAGATCCCAAGTAGGTAGCATAGAAGACATTCAATCACCTCAAGTAAAAGGGGAAATGTGAAAGTATTACAATATTCAAGAATGAGTTTAATTTGGTCAGCTCCAGCTCCCAGCTGATTATACCTTTGATACAGTATTTCAACGTTCTATTTTTTTAATCCTGCACCTTTTTTGTTAATTCCATTTTCACTAAAAATGCAACAAAAACAACAGCAAAAAATGTTAGCCTGACTTTGAAAAACAACCAGTAGAAATGAAGAGTAAGTAATAAGAAAGTATTTCTGTGTCTTGTAGCAGAACAGTGAATTTGTAATTTGTAAGTCTATATATTAGGAAATGACAAAAATATCACTTCATAGAATCCTGCTACTGTTGTTGAACTGGTTTAGTAATGTGTTTTTAATTATACTGACTGCTACTGCATCCTTCATATTATGTATTGGAATCTGATTTATATCTACTTCTTTTTAAAAATAGTTTTTATTTCCTATATTTTATTTGCATTAGTTAAATGAGCATTTTTATTTTACTTTTTTTTCTTAGTCTCATCCATTTGTACTGACTACAACACTTTCCTGAGATATCAAAGTCATAACCAATGTTCAGTCACATCTAAAATGGAGTCAATAAACTCTTCTTAGAAATACTATTCCCTAACATTCATAACTAATTTAGCATTTATTTATTCTCTGTTTCTTATCCTGAGTTACACAGGTTTTTGCTATATTCCTCTTCCCAAAGATTTGTCATTATTTGACTGCCTGGACTGAACTATAGTACCTTTGTCATTTAGACTTTGAAAGATCAAAGTTTGCTCTTTCTCTATCTATAATCTAATTACATTTTCTTAAAATGATTTAGGGTTACTTCTCTCTGTCATCCATGTCTAACAAGTTCCACTCTGCCCTTTGTTTCTTCTTTATTTTCTTTCATTTTACAGACCAAGTATCCACATGCTCTTTTTCCTGTCAGTCTTCTAGAATGTGCACATATTCTTGTCATTTTGCAATTATCCGGCCAAGAAAAGACTCAGTAATAAAATACTGATCAGTGTAGTTCAGCTAGAGGTAACATTATTTATTAATAGTTTTGCGTGTAAGATGCAACCTGATCAGTCACTGACTGTCTCTAGTCAATTAAATAGTACCTACTAAGTAGTACATACATATAGTAAAATATACAATATTAAAAACTGTCATACTTAAAGATTTAGATTTGCATTCAAAGTGCATAACCACATACATATTTAAAATACATGCCATATGATACCGATGTTTTCAATTTACAAGGAAAAGAATATTTAATTTTCTCCCTAACAACACAGGGACTGTAGTCTGTGCTCTGATAGCATAACTGTCTTCACTTTTCCACTATTAATGAAGGTTCCAAAATTCTGCTCATTTGATATCACTGTTCTCTGCTGCCTTCAAATCTTGACCTCCGTGAAAAGTTTTGGCCCACTACCAGAAAAAGCATTCTTTTTCTATTATGGGCAATGATGTTTCACTTTGTGTAAGGACAAGGGTAAACAGTTATCATGCATTTGGGAAACATAGCCACATATTTGAGGGTAAGACCATCTCATATTGCTTGTACTGCATTGCCTTTGATCCAGTGAAGCCGACAGAAACCAGCACAGGTTTTTTAGCTCCTCCTTTACCTTTCATTACCCCTCTGTTTCTCAGCCCCAATCAATCAGCATACCCAGGGGACAGGGACCACAGCTTTGCAGACTGGCCCTACCTCCGGAACTTCTTGCTGGCTGTCTCAGCCTTCCTCAGTGCTGGCATGGTTGATTGTAAGCAAACATGGTGCTCTGTCTGTGGTCTAGAGTGCCCAATATTAAAGGGAAACCGTGTAATTATTCTAGGCTTCAGAACTGAAGAGCTGGTTCTTAATCAAAGCTCCTAATTGCTTTCCTAAATATAGCCATGTAGATGTACCCTTTCTAGTTTTGCTTTGTAAGGCTAATAGAAAAGGAGCTGCTTCAGAAGGTGTATAAAACATGAACAGGATAATTCTTGTTTGGCACTCAGGGTTTGCCTAGACGGACAAGTATTGTATTACCGTCCTTTCAGTCTCACTGTGTATACGCTTTAATCTA
This sequence comes from Harpia harpyja, assembly GCF_026419915.1. Lineage (NCBI taxonomy): Eukaryota > Metazoa > Chordata > Aves > Accipitriformes > Accipitridae > Harpia > Harpia harpyja. The sequence goes on along the minus strand of NC_068942.1, from coordinate 13,458,793 downwards.
AATAATTGGATTAAAAGTACTGACTCATGAGTGCAGAGAGCAGAACACAACTGCCCTGACTGCTCAGCTACTAGCTTTCTTTTCCTGCTCCCCCTGACATCTCCATCTAGTATGTCTGTTTGAACAGGAAAAGGGTACTTGAGTCCTCTCTTTGCTTACACATTCTCCTGGGATGTGTGTGATATGGCTTTATAGGCTGGGCATAGCACAGATCTTCCGGCTCCCACTTTCTGAATGACTGTGGCATATGATAACATCATCACCTTTGATGAGTCAGAAGAAAGAAAGTGCCCACTGAAAAGAAAGTGCATAATTGTGGAGAGCAATCCTACCACCATGGGCTGAACCTTTCTGAACTCTTCCTTGGGGATATCAAAGGACCATAAGCAGGAGCCAGGCTTTCAGATGGTTAATCATTATTGGGTGTGCAGAAATATGTTACTGCAGACATCAGGCAGACCTCTGTTTCAACCTTAAGCAATAACTGAACAACGTTTTTTTGAATTACACTTTTGGACAAAGCATTTACATTCTACCCAAATTCTTTTGGGTGCCAAAGACCAGAAGCAGAAGAATACACCTACCTGAGCATTGACCCACACATCTAATCTCAGTGTAAGGCAATGTTATCATTCAAATCTGTGTGCTTAGCACCTCCTGTTGGCTAAATGCATTGCCATACTTGTAGTACCTCACCATACTTTTGTAGTACCATTCAGAGATGTTTAATTCTTCTGTTACAGTCTATAGAGAACCTGAACACCTAGTTCTATGACTAATATTCTTTTATTGGGCCCAGATAGCTGTTATGATATTTTTTACAGGGATATATCATAGGGTTACTTTTTTTCATGGGCGTGATGCTGCATTATTGGGTCTGGTCTGAGGTTCCAAATATTTTTTTGAAACTAAGCTCTGGAAATATGACTTCTAGGAATGAGTGAAGAATTTGGTTGACTATGTCACTTAGGAAAGCCCAGGTTCATGACAGAACATGTATTTAGGAAGAGCATTAAAAGTCCCTTTTAAGCCTATGGATATTTCCAGTTAAATACCTTGCAGCAATTTTATTTTGGTAAAATGTTCCAGGCACAGAAGTATGGGAATGTTTGTGATATGTCTGTCAGAAATAAATGTCTAAAGCCTATATTTGAGTATGACAACATTTTCTTTTCCATAACATTATTTGATTTTCTTAGAACATTTACTTTTGTCCAAACCTTGCTTTTCCTACTCTGCAGTGACATCTCCTTGATTTATTTTATTATCACATTTTCAAGAGCTATCAAGCAGTTCAATGATTACATTAATTTTTCATAACCCCACTTTCACTTTCAAACGTATTGCTTGTCAACATAATTACTTTTTATAATCAAATGAAAATATTTACATGTACTTTAAGAATCACCTGTATCTCAACCTAATTTACTTTTTAAAATTTAAATCTAATCACAAATTGCATTTCAGAAATTATAGATGTCACATTTTTATTTATTTAAGTGACAGAATTGTATGTAAGGATATTTGAGAGTTAACACACTTTAAACCAATGCAGGTTATGTGCAAATTTGAAATAAAAAGAACAAACAGGTGTTCAGAATTTTAATTAGCAAAAATATTGAGATAAATAATGCCAATTTTTATATATTCAATGCAAATAAAAAATGAAATTTCCTCTAAAATCCAAGGGCGAAGGAGAGTTTTTAAAGAGAAGAAGGTGTAAAGGTTATTCCATATGGTAAAATTATCAGGTTCCAATTAACTTTGCTAGTTCAAATAGGGTGTGGATGGCTGTGGTGGATTCACCTTGTCTGTCTGCCAAGTGCCCAGCAAACAACTGCCCTATCCCTCTCCTCAGAAGGATAGGGGGAGAAAACATGATGGAAAAGCTCATGGATTGAGGTAAGGACAGGGAGATCACTCACTAATTAATGTCACGGGCAAACCAGACTCAACTTGGGAAAAATTTAATTTATTGCCACTTAATAACAGAGTACCATAGTGAGAAATAAAAACAAAACTAAAACCACCTTCCCTCCACCCCTCCTCTTCTTTCCAGGCTCTGCTTCACTCCTGACTCTTTGACGTCCTCCTCCCTGAGCAACAGAGGGAAGATGAGGAATGGGATTAGTCTTCATCTCTGCTGCTCCTTTCCTGCTCATGAAGTTCCCCTGCTCCAGCGTAGGGGGGATACAGTCCTTCACGAACTTCTCCAGTGTGGTTCCTTTCCACATGCTCCAGTTCTTCAAGAACTGTTCCAGCATGAGTCCGCTCCATGCATACAGTCCCTCAGGAAGAGACTGCTCCAGCATGGATCCCCCATGAGCCACAGGTCTTTCCAGAAAACCTGTGAGGGCTCCCCTCAACAGGCTGCAGTTCCTGCCAGCAGCCTGCTCTATCATGGGGTCATCCCTGGGCTGCAAGCTGACTGTGTGCTCCAGCATGGTCCTCCACAGGCTGCAGAGGGGCAACCTCTGTCACCATGGTCTTCTCCACAGGCCACGGGAATCTCTGCTCGGGCACCTGGAGCACCTCCTCCCCTTCCTTCTTCACTGACCTGGGGGTCTGCAGGGCTGTTTCTCTCACATATTCTTACTCCTCTCTCTCAGCTGCTGTTGTGCAGCATTTTTTACCCCTTCTTAAAGATGAATGATGAATTGATGAATGGATCCACTGCTGAGAAGGATTTGGGGATACTGGTGAATGAAAAATTGGAAATGAGCTAGCAATGTACACTTGCAGCCCAGAAAGCCAACCATATCCTGGGCTGCATCAAAAGAATTGTGGCCAGCAGGTCGAGGGAGGTGATTCTCCCCCTCTACCCTGTGCTTGTGAGACCTCACCTGGAGTACTGTGTCCAGCTCTGGGGTCCCCAGTACAAGAAAGACAGAGACCTGTTCGAGCAAGTCCAGAGGAGGGCCATGAAAATGATCAGAGGGCTGGAACACCTCTGCCCTGAAGAAAGGCTGAGAGAGTTGGAGTTGTTCAGCATGGAGAAGAGAAGGATCAGGGGAGACCTTATTGCAGCCTTTCAGTACGTAAAAGGGGCTTATAAGAAAGACGGAGAGAGACGTTTCTAGGACCTGTAGTGACAGGACAAGGGTGTAGTGGTTTTAAGCTGAAAGAAGGTAGGTTCAGATGACATAAGAAAGACATTCTTTACAATGAGGGTGGTGAAATGTTGGTACAGGTAGCCCAGAGAAGTTGTGGATGCCCCATTATTGGAAATGTTTAAGGTCAGTTTGGATGGGCCTTTGAGCAACCTGATCTAGTGAAAGACGTCCCACCCCATGGCAGTGGATTGGACCTGATGATCTTTAAAGGTCCTTTCCATTCCAATCCATTTTATGATTCTGTGTTTCTAAGATTATCACAGAGGCACCACCAGTATTGCTGATGGGCTTGGCTTTGGCCAGCAGTCTTGGAGACAACTTAAACTGGCTCTGTCTGACATGGAGGAAGCTCCTGGTGTCTTCTCACAGAAGCCACCCCTGTGGCCCTCCCCAGTACCAAAACCTTGCCACATAAACCCAATACAGTGACCCAGTTCTTGATTGCCATTTAGATGCAGTTCTCCAACACTGTATCTTGAACTGTGAGTGCAATATGATCATAAAACTCTCTGGAAGAAAGATAGTATACATCATGATTTTTAACTGTATATTTCTTTTCAAGATCCTCTTCATTCATGTGCATTTTCAGGACACACCATTTTGAAACATTTATTGTACAAATGTTGATGGTGAGTCTTCCTGTCACAGGCCAGAGCTTTTCAGGCAGTGGAGATTTCTCTAACTGTACAGCAGTCCAAGAGAAGCTACTTATATGATAATAGTATATGCAGTATCGAATTAACTTATTAGAACTGCACTGTTGATAGTAGGAAATGTAAATGTATAAAAACTTGGTTCTTTCTTGCTGACTCCCTTATCTTAAATTGGGGAACTCTTGAAGTTGTAATAAATAATTCTCTAAAAGGAAGAATTTTCTCACCTATCATTCCTTGCATATGGAAGCATCAGTGATACAGAAAAAAGAAAGATTCAAAAGAACTCCTCTACAAAACTTACTAGACAGAAGGAGGCTGGGAACACTCAGAAACCCCACTAAGCCTTTATAGTTTTTTTTACTGAGTAAAGATATTGTCACTGCTAAAAACCAGGTAAAAGTTGCAAAAGTGTTAAGTGGAAAAAACCCAAATACTTTGTACTTTGACTAATACTCTGGATATAGCAGCTTCTGAAGGTGGAGACAGTTCTAATATAGCAGCTTAGCTGAAGTGATACTAGACTGGTAAAAGTTAAGCTACGACCAAACAGACAAGGCAGTAAAAAGAGCTTATGTTTTGTCAATAATAACAGAAGTGTGGCTAGTACAGTAGCAACATGAAGTAGGCACTTCCAGTCAAGCATGAAAAACAAAATGAAAAAGAGCAGCTTGTCAGAGGGGTAGAAAAAGGAGAAAAGCAAAACAAGACAAATAGATGAACAGAGGCAAATATGTTTCAGTTCACATGTTTGTTTCTTTGCACACTGAAATTTGCTTTAGCATTGTCTCTGAGTGCCTAATTAGCTAGATCTATAAGCGTGAAGTACTTTGAAATTCATAGGAGTTACTGGAAGAAATGTTGCTGCATTAGTCATATTTTTTTCTCTTTTTGTTCTTGTAGCATTGGAAGGATTAATACAAACACAGGAAGGGTGTCCACATTAAAAATAGTGAGGAAACAATTGACAAGGTTTTTCTGGGTTAATTAGGCACTGAAAGGTACAGAAATACCGACTGTATTTTTCACAAGCTCATAGATACCAGTAATAACTGTGGGCATCTGACCAAATTTTTGAAATCTGGCTCTAAGACTGCAGATATTCTGTACAGGTTTGGGTATTACTGGAAGAACTGGATCTCTAACAAATGCAAAATTTTTATTAATATATCCTGCATTTTCCTTAACAGAACATTTTAAAACAGAGCCTTTTTGGACCTCAGTTTTTGCTCTGCAAATACATAAGCATGAAAAAGGAGATTTGGAGACTTTGAGGAGATGCTGTTCATTCTTTTTTTTCACTAACTTTCCTCATTTAAAGCAAGGCCATTTGACACCACGAGAAAGAGATAACCATTTTTATAAACTACTCAAAAGTTTTTAAAAAGGACTGATGATGAAAATTACTCTGTTTTAGAAACTGACCCAAACTTCACATTGAAATTTAATCTGGATACTAATTAAGCTTCAGTCTTGCACTGTAATGATTGAAAGAGTCTATAATCTGTTTGGGAACCTGTGTAAAAAGGGAGGTCTCTGTCTGGTCTGAGATTGCCAAGAAATTTATTCCTTATGCAAAAATTGCCTTAAGGATTTCTGACAGTACATGGGTGTCACTTTGATATTGACCAGTGCCTTCTGTTTTGGATCACTGCTCATTTGGGAATACATTTATTATCTCACTGAAGTTTCTATAATATTTCAAAGCATAAGGAAAAAGTTTATTGTATTAAAATGCAAAACTAAGAAATAACTTTATAATTTTGACAGAAATGGTTAAATCTGAAAATGTAATAAGTGAGTTCTTTCCCTCTTAAAAGCTGCTCTTTTTCATTTTGTTTTTCATGCTTGACTGGAAGTGCCTCTTTACTTTGCTGCCATAACATGCTTCTGTTACTGGGGGGTGGGGGGGGTGGGGAAGTACTGTTTTTAGTGCCTTGTCTGTTTGTTCTTAGTTTAGCATTTACCATTCTAGTATCACTTCAACTAAGCTACTGCGTTAGAACTGTTTCCACCTTCAGAAGCCACTACATCCAAAGTATTAGTCATAGTAAAAAACCATTTGGGTTTGCTCACTCTGAAGATAGAGCAAAAGGAAATGCAATTTACTTTATAACTACATCTGACTATGGTTTGGCTTCAGGCTTTCTTCTGTGTACTCTTCTGTTACCAGATGGCCAAATCAACGAAGATCTCGTAGCAATTCACACAGCAGCCCAGAATTCCTGTCCTTGTCATGCCCTATCCTCCAGTTGCTCGGTATGAATACTACTTGGAGTCAGTATTCCTCTGAAATGAACTTCAGTGCAATCTGCACCTTTATTCATTGTTGTACCTAGGCTATTAACAGAATCTTAATTTCTGTGTGCTCTGCCATGAGTTCTTTTTCCCCCACATTTTTCAGGTAAAGGTATTATTGAATGGCTTTCTCAGCTGGTTGGATTAGGCTTGCCACCTGAAAGGTTGTAAAGAAGAAATTTATTCACAAAATGTAGACACAAAGGCTAGTTGTATCACTCTAGGAATCCACGGGTTAGTCACAGGAAACTTTAGAACCATTAATTATACAAATTTGTGGACAAAGTAAATTAATGCTGTTTTTCCATCTTGCTGGAGATTAGACATGAAGGTCAATGAAAATTTTTGGTAAGAACAGTGTGTTTAAAGAGAGTGATAAAAAATATACCTTGCACGGTATGGGTCTTCATGGTGGCACCCTTACAGGCTCCTTACAGGAAGGGGCAAAAAGTGGTAAGTGGTAGTAAATACCACTCTGTTCTGCACCTAAATATTGGGCCTTTTTCTTCGAAGAAATCAGTAAGCCCAGATTTTCTCAGGCATTTAATCATCTTCCACTGATTCAATTAAAATTGTAAGAGAATCCAGGCTTGAGTACAAAGTATAAAGATTAAAAAAAAAAAAGTATAGCAAAATTAGCAAGATATGCAATGCACTTGCACTCTGGAGGTACATTACCATGCCTTGCTCATAATTAATTAATGATATTTAATTATTTGCAAGGATTCCTTTATTTTCTGTCTCCCCAGCAGAATGCTAGTGGGAATATGCAGAAATTTCCAACATGAGTGACTTACTGCATAGAAAACACTTTTTTTTTTCTTTTTACTATAGTAGTTAATGATATTTGTAGATGAGTGATTTTAAAGGCAGTAGAATCAGAGGTTCTCCCATTCCCCGGTGAGCAAGTCATAGTTCACAGTGACTTCATGGGTGATGGTGCACCTACATCATAAGGAAATGGAGTTTATAATGGGAAGGAGGCTGCTATTGCATAAGGCCTCATTTACTTTTGGTACAAATGATAGTGTAATTCAGTGCTCAACTTAAACGTGTTCTCTTTTGGTTTTTGCTCACTTTATTACAAGATAATTGTTTTTGTCTTTTTGCCATATGTACAGAGTATTAGCCAGTGCATAAGGAGTCCTGAAAACATGGCAAAACACATACCCAAATATGTATGGGTAAACATTACTTTGATACCTTTCCTCTGGCCAGTGCATTTGCTGAGCATTCTAGTAAGGAGTATTAAGACTTGCCCCCCTCTAGTGAGAAAAGGTAGCAATTGCACTTTTTAGTGTAGCTTTTACATCATGATACTCTTCTGATTTCTTTGTAAGGCTTCCTCTTGTTCAGCTTCTCTATTTATCTGGAACCTTCCTGAACTTTCTTTCACCACTGTAGGTGGTGTTACTAATTAGCTTATTTTATAATCCATCTCAGCTTTGAATGTTAATGTATCTATCTTGTATGTGAACCATTTTATGACTAATGGTTCACACCAGTATTTCTTGTGAACATATGTTGTTTTTTTGTTGTATCGTGTGGGCAGAATACTGAGTATTTCTTTGTTCCTGATTCATTAAAAATGCTGCCTATTTCATGATTTAATATTTTTTTTCTAGACTGTTTTTTCATGGAGACTTTGTTTCTATCCAGCTGTTCAAATGTTAAAGTTCACCTTGTGTACAATGTGATGATGAAGGCAAAAAAACTGTTGGCAGAAAGGAGAGCTTAAAACAACTTTGTAGACTTAGAGAACTATACTGTAATAAAGCCAGTTTCTACCAATTTCTTTCAATATTTTTAAATAAAATAAAGTCTATGTCTGTCTCAGCTCCTGAAGGTTTTTGAACACAAACATTATTTCAGAGGTATGGCTATCTGATTCCACAACTTATAGTTGAGAAGCTTAATACTTTTATAATTAACACTAAAAGCGCATAATACTTTCACCAGCTAATGCTGGTATAGCAGTATGGTGTATAATATTATTTGTAGCATGATCTGGAAGCTTGTGGCTGTATTTAAATCTGGGTTTCACTTCAGCAGCAACATTTTGAAGCAAATCTCTCAATAATTTTGCTTACTGCAAATTGGTTTTGTTTGCAGAATGGTTTCAGAGAGCGCAAACAAGATGGTAGCTTACAGAGGAAACTGAACCAGAATGTCTGCTTCAGATGGACAAATGTGGTCCTACCCGAGTAAGACATGTTTAGTCCTCTGGACAGCTTTGAATCAGATATCTGGAGAGGACTATTGGTCCATGGGGGCGGGATAAATCTTGTCTGACGTAGAACACTGAAACAACGTATAGTGTAGATACAAGGGCTTCAGCACTACCAAAACTATTGATCTTACTGCCCTGAATGACTTGCTAATACACTGTGCTATGGTATAGCACAGCTCTTCAGAGCAAATACTGCTTGTTCCTAAACACCAGGCCTTGGAACAGCTCAGGATTTGCAACAAGCAAGTGATAATAATGAAAGATGATAATGACAAAATACCATTTGAATAAAGAACAATTCTGAGATCATCCATTTTGTGCTTAGCAAATTGGAGGGTATTTGTACAACCTCTTGGTTGATGAGGTGAGGGACTAATTATAATGATTATGCAACCAAGAATAAATGCAACCTTCTCCCATATGTTGTGCAAGTGAATAAGGGGAAAAAAAACGTGAGGGACTAATGCAGAAGATAAAGGTAAGTATTCTGATGATGCTAGGCACTTGTGGAGACATGGAAGCATGCAGATATTGTCTTCCTTATGTTCATTCTATTTTATCATAATTATAGAATGCATTCTACCAAACTTGCTACCAAACTGCCTGCTCTACTGGCAAAAGGAATGGCTATAATTGTCCAAACATTCACACTTTCAAAGTAAGCAAGTTCTGAAGTCCTTTCTCAGATATACATAGACAAATCTCTGCCTTAAATAGCAGTTTTAAATACAAGGTCAGGGATCTGGTCCCAAAGATTACCTTGCATGCTCAAGTTTGATCAAAACTTTAGGTCAAGCCCTAATATGCTTCTCACATTATTTGTATTAGAACTTTAAAGAAATCTGGATAACTTTGTTGTTTGATTACTGAAATTCAACAACCCCTTTACAACCAGCTCAAGGAGAAATTCTATAGCTTTGCTGGTAATGCAAATGCAATGTAAATTATGGATTAGCATAGAGTAGGTGAACAAAAATAATTCACTGATTGTCATTATAGAAAAAGCAGAAGGCATCAAATTAAATCATAAGCCAAAAAATTGAAATGTAACTGAAGCGTGGAGATCAGTGCCTTAGACACCTCAGATATTCAAGACAGCTAATGTGTTCAAAAACTCATAAAAGCTTTCCCCAAGAACTGATAAATAATTTTGAAAATATCATCAGTGATCTTTCTGTATTATTTCTGTTTGAAAGCAAATGACCAAAGATTGTAATGCTATCTTAGGTGGAATACACTCATGCCAGGTGATGGCCAGAATCCATAGCTCTGGTTTGGTCACAGCTTTTCCATCTTCAGAGAGACAGTGTTCACCCGGCAGACTCAGCATTAAATATTTATTTATTTATTTATTTACTAGAAAAAAGAATAAATTGTCATAACGTCCCAATTTTACCAAATGAACAAACCCACACAATTAATAGTAAGACTTATACATAATTAATCAGTGTAGCTGAAGAGGTATCTTAGCTGCTTTTTATCTCTGGGCAGAAATCCAGCATCTCCAGGGTAATTCATTTCAGGCTAATAGACAGTATCTCTTTAAACATACTTAACCTTACCCTTACTAATATAGCATGCAAGCCTAATGTTGGTTTGTCCTTTGAAATACAGTGCCATGCATTTGTAACAAGAACAAGAATTTATTTCTTTTCTACCAAAAGCAGCAGAAGGAAGACCACAGTGCCAAGGAGTAGAAAACAGAACATAAACATGCAAGTATAGCATCAGACTTTTTTTCCAGTAAATAGGGCTGACCTTCAGGAGAGCTCCTTGTCTGGACTTTCAGCTTTGTAACAGGTAAAAAGTGTCCCGTTAAGTATCTGTTAGGTATCTCTTGAAAAGAATAGGTAGATATTATTTTAATAACACATATGATCTGATTGAAAGAGACTCAAGTTTTACTTCCTGAACATTGCAAACATATTCTGGTAACTATCCTCATTTAGTATACTTCCTCCTTTTGCTTTACTGCCACCAAAAGTTTAATTTTCCATGTTCTTGCTCTTAGTACTTTCCTTTTTCTTTACAAGTTCACAGACACTCACAGATGCATGCCAAAAAGCTCCAGCCATTGTGAGACAAGAAAGCAATGTCAGCGCAGAACTTGTAAGGACAGATTTGGCTCTCTGAAGAGCTGCAGTTCCTGAAAGGAGGAGCTGTGATAAGCTTGGGAGTTTGGAAAACAGATGTGCATGCAACCTTAACATAACTGAGGGGGTGAGGCAGACTGCAGCAGCTGCAGAGCTGCAACAGATATGCTATCACACTGTCTGAAAGAGGCTCTGAAGGCCCTTTATCCCTGTACGTTTCCTTCTCTCTTTCATTCCTTGCTAAATCTGTGCTTGGAAAGACAAGCTGGAAGACTTTGAATGTGGGTAGTCATTCAGGCAAGAGGAAGTTGCTGAAATTGTAAGGCAAGAGCTTCTAGAGAGGAAAGATTGCCCAGTGGTTCTTGTACTAAACCTCCATGATAGCAATTCAGATTAAATTTTTGTTTCTACTGCAGACTCCCTCAGATTTTAAACTACCAGTTTAATGTTTCTATCTTTGTTCCTGTTCTGTAGAGTGGAACTAATAATGCTAATATGTTTCTAAGAGAGAGTATCACTGTGACACACACAGGTAGCAAGCTGGAGGAGAACTTAATGTGTCTTGAATTGGAGATGATGACTCTTTGTTTTCTAATATATCTGTACTTATAAAAGTAGGATATCTCGGATATCTGACTCATGCCTACAGAAGAAATGAATGTCTAAAAAAGCTTATTTACCTCTTGTCCTAACAGTCCTTGCTGCTTCCTAAAGTACAGAGGTTCAAACCTGGGCTTGTATTTTGTCTTGCGTCGTATGGGTGATTATATTTTTCATTCACAGTTTTTTCTAGTCAAAACATGATTATATAAAAATATTTTGACATATTTTAAAAATAACATGACTTTCATTCCATAATAGTTCTCCTAACTTTTAAAATAAAAATTATAAGAAATCATCCAACTCAGAAAAAATCACACCAAAAAGGTCTGCTATTTTTCGAATCTAATCGGTTAAAGTCTGTTCAGCTAACGTATTTAGCATTTGCAAAATATATGATTGGTGTAACATTGACAACTCAAATATATGTATGCAGAAAATTTCTCATTAAATTGTGGGCACTCCCTAAACCATTCTACCTGCCACAAAACAAACTGTGGACTGTTAGTTCCGTTGTGAGCTAGCAAGTCAGTGACAGTTCCAAAAATTGCTGGCTGAATCCCATTGATTTCAATAGTCCAAAGATCTCTCTTGTCAAAGTGTTGTCAACAGCAACCCTCTTCCTAATCTCACAAAATACAGTTTATTTGTTTATTTTAAATAGTAGTTTTATTACATGTAATTAGTGTGTGTGTTTCATTTGAGGTTATTCAGCAAATCTTCCCTGATAAACAGAAGAGAGAGCTTTCAATTATTTGTGCAGATTATGAACCATGTATTTTAGGTGGATTAGTACTCTTCCATTACACATGTAGCAATAGACACCACTAATACATTTGGCATCTGAAAAATTGTTAATAAGTGTACCTTTTTGATTGCAGTTGCAATAGAGAGAAAACCTGGAGCTACCATAAAGCTGAGCTGCAAAGACACTCAGCCAACAAAATTATTAGAATTCCCAAGTCATCTATTTTTTCTCTTGACTTTTCTCAACCTTCCAGTTTGTACTGAGCTACTCAGACTAATGTTAAAAAGATGTAGATATAGTAACTTTTCCTTAATAGTGTCCTTTCCCATAATAAGTGTACATTATTAGGACACTTCCCTCTCCTGGGAAACTTTTCATTTGATTTAACGCACACATATAAACCATTTTATGAATAATGTATTTGGAGCTAGATCCCCAAACACAGTTTGAAAGGAAGTAATAAAGAGAGTCTGTTTCTGAAAGCATGCAAAAAGACTCCCTAAATTCATGTCCCCTCTGTTGCTGTAAATATGCTCCCAGCTGGCAACCTCTGTCCAAAGAATAGGTGGAATAAGGTTTCTGCCACTGTTAAGCAGCAGCCAACAGAGCTGCTAAGTAAAAACCTTAAAGGGGTATGACAGATTGCTCAGTTCTCCATGTAGAGAATAATGTAATCTGCTGTGAGACGTTTTACACAATGCCTCCTGCTGCTCCATCTGGGCTGCTGAGCACTGATGGTGCACTCGATTGTGTACAAGTCAAATAGGAAGGCAATTCCTGACAGTAGGATCTTTTTATGAAAAGGTGGACACTGAGGCATGCAAGGAGCATTATATTTCAGTTCCTAATTATTCATTAAAATATTAAGCTGAATTTACTTTTGAAGTCATGAGGCAGTTAGGAGCCTAAAAGTGCTCTCTGAACTTGCAGCAAAAATTATATGGGGAAAATGGTGGTGGTAAGTTAGTTTAAGCTAGTAAAAGATCTGAAATAGAATACATTCAGAATCATAAATGAATGATTTTAGTTTGATTTAGTGCGTAGTTATTATGTGCTATATCATTCTCCAGTGACAAAACCCCAAACTTATTCCATTTTCTTTTTCTTCCTGCAGTTAAATTAACAGAACTTTAACCATAACTGTTTTCTTCTTCAGTTAGAGACAGTGAACAGAAAATACATTCAAAGCAAATGTATTTAAGTATACTAATGAGAATTGTATGAGGGTATATTTTTTCCAACATTCAACTATTTCTCATGTTACCATATAAAGCTATCACCCGCTTTTGTATCACAAGGATGTGGAAATCTTTAGGCTGTTGCCTGTGGCCTCCAATAACTTTGAAGGACATATACAAACACTAATGGCTCTGAACTTACATGCTGATTGGGAGCTTAACCTTTGCCTTTGCTAGGCAAAGCCCTCATTTATGAACAGAAAAGATCCGTCCAGAAGAGAACTCTAGAATTCATACCTTGAATTTTAGATGTATTTAATGGGCAAAAGAGGTTTATGGAAAAATTATAGTTTTCTGGTTAGATAAATCTTTCTGAACATCTACATGAAGAGTAATGTAATATAAACAAATGCATTCTCTTATATTCCTTTGCATACTGTAGGCTTTATTGTGTATACCTGTGACCTACCATAATTATTAGTGAAGGAGAGATGACTGAGTTGTTTAGTTCAGTAGGACTCAATACTAAGTAATATTGTTTGATATGGAAGTTTCTAAAACATGGTTATTCTGGGCAGTTTATCAAGAGGAAAGGGGGAGGGAAAATAGAACACAGGTATTTGTAGTCAGGCTTTACTGTCATTTCCAAAGCATTTGTTTCAAGAAGATGCTACTTAATAAAATTGAAGTATATAATTACATTAAATCACACTGAAATAAAAAAGTAGTTCATGTTAATAGCTGAACCCCCCCCCCCCCCAAAACCCCAACCAAAAACTATTAGAAAGTATCACAAATTTGCAGGAAGAAAACTTCTTCACAGAAGTTCTGGCCTCCCTTGCACCCAGAGACTTAGAAGTTCAAATGAAAGAGTTCAAGGCAGAAAACCTACATGTCCAGAATGATACCACCAATCTCTTGTCATCAGATCTATGGCTGAAAAATAATGCTCATGGTGTGGTGAACCACGTCACTCTCTGGTTATATCTGCTGCTCCAAACTCAGTATGATGATGAACTCTCATGTGACAAGGGCTCGAGAAAGTAAATGCGTACCCTGGGACGTATCAGAAGGGGTATTTATCAGAAGGGTAAGCACTGGTTTTATTACACAGGACACTCTTGACTTAATTTAAAGAAACTGAGAAGACACTGAGTAGCTGTGGAGAAAGACAGCTGGGCTTATGAAGGCAACAGAGATCTTCAAAAGAAAAAAACCCAAAGGGCAAGAGGTGATTTTTGTATCCATAGAGAGCATAAATGCCAGGGAAGGAAATGAGATATTGCAGCTAAGGAGCATAGTTTGCACAATAATGAATCAAATAAACTGGCTGGAAATCAGAAGAAGATTCCTAGTTATCAAAACAAAGAGATTTTCTAATTACATTCTAATGGAACTAACAAGGGATCACAACACAGTTAAGAAAGGGACATGACACGATTGGCACTTTTAACAGTGGAAGTCTAGACTCTGGCCCAGGAGATTCTTTCTAGTAGGCTCTCCTTTTTCATTTGGGCATATGTCATTTGGGCCAACTATTTGCAGATGTAGATTAAATAGGATTCAATACTAAGAGATGGCAGGCAAATTAATAAAGGTATAACTATTACTCTTCTACCTAATTTACTACACATTTTGAAGAAATGACAGCTCATTAGCCCTATAGAGAAAAAGGCAGATCTCTCTTTGTACAGGCACTATTTTAAGAGTAGACAGAGTGAAAGCATGAACACTTGTACATTTGAACTATGGTCTTTATTTATGCGGAAATACACAAAGGTTAACTTCCAGCTAGAATTTTTTATGCTAGTCAAAGTGAGAAACATTCAGTCTCTTTCCAGTACTCTTTTCTCTCTTAAACCAATCTCAATCTGAAAGTTAGGAACTTTCATGGAATCACAGAATCATCCACATGGTCACAGAAACAGCCTTTGCAATGCTTCAGCTTTCTGCCAGCTTACCCACAGAATGTCTTTTTATACTGTAGCTCTCCAGTAAGAAGAAAAGTTACAGTTTCATCATGCTGTCCAGCTGCTATTCATCTGGAAAAAGATAATGAGAGAGAAGTACAAATAATTGTGCTACTTGCGTCTCCTCATGGTTACTTGCTGTCATTTGACACTGATCTTGCCCTCACTATATCAGTAAGACTGCTTGTAGAAATGGTGTGTTAGCAGAAATTTCTGGTTTGTTTCCACATTTTCAAAATGGCAATTCTCCTTTCAGCTATCATATTGGAATATCATTCTTTCCAGTAAACTAGTGAAAGGCATCAGTGATAAGCATCTCAAAATATAAGTCTGGAAAGGAGTGCTGTGTTGAAAGTTACTCTAAAAATGTCTGCACATGCAAGTATACAAGAAAGAAATATGCAGGAAAATGTATTTTCTAGTCAGTGAGAGAGGAGAATATAGCCCAAGGAGATCTCATAAAACTTTTGCTGTAACTTCCCAGTAGAACTTTTCATCATAGTTCTGCCTCACTGGGCAAGGAAATGAGGTGTCCATAAGATACCCCTGAATTCTCTAAAAAGGACTTCCTTACCTATGACACTTCTCTCAGAGAAGAAGCATTACTGAAATAATATGTCTTTTCAAGAAAAAGAAAAGATAGGACCTAGTTTATTTTTGCTTGATTTCCTGTCATCAGTGTGAATGTAACAGTTCAAGCTATATTTCAATGGATGTATGACTAGTGCAGTCAAATATATACCTGTTTCTAAATCTGTACATAGGCATATATATATGGATATTTATGTCTCTATATCCATCTTTGCATGCAAGCAGAGAAACTTCTTGCTTGGACCAGAGAAAAGAACAAGGGACAAGTTGACTCCCTCAGTCTTCTTCATTTTACTGTACTTCTGATCTAGTTCAAGGTGCTGCATGGAGCAGACCAAAAAATTACAACCCAAATTATATAGATTAAAAACTCATCAAAGCCTATTTCAATAAATGATAAACTTTTCTTTGGTTACTGAAGTAGATGGAAAATGCATTTTTTTCTGCATTGTTATTAAAGCATTGGAAATTACTCACAGGAACTGTATCTTGTCAGCTCTCTGCTTCTCAGGTTTCCATCAGCTGGGACTTGGATGATTTCTGTCTGGCATTAGCAGCTCCCAGTAGTAGCTATATCCTCAGTGAGTTTCTTTTACCATTTGAGCTAGTGATAAAAGAAAACCTGAATAGTTTAGAAATGAGAGATTAGTATTTCAAGATATACAAGACTAGTCATATTTCCACTAGCCATTATATAATTCTGAAGTAATTCTGTTGCTTTCTGTGAAAACATACCAATATACAAGAATCAGTACTCTCACTTCAGTTTCCTTGTGTTTTTTATCCTTGTATCATTTCATTAGATTGTTGGCCAGTGGCTGTTGCAGTCACTCTTACATAGTGCTAGCACGTTGCTGCCAGAGAAATTATCTCTTTTTAAGTGATGCATGAGGAAACACCAGTGTAAAATTAAAGTTGTCAGAGGGTAGGAAGTAAGTCTATACAGTATGAAGATTAGGCACATATTATAGTACACAGCCTGAAGTTCTGAAATAATAATGTTGTCTTATTTTAGAAATGTCTACAGCCAATATATCTCCCAGACAGAAGGAGAGTAACTTTTCTTTGGCAGTGTAATGTGGGAAAAAAAAGAAAAAAGAAAAAGAAAAAGAAAGAAAGAAAAATGGGAGTGATTCCCAAATTAAATACAAAGCAATACAATGTAAAACTCTGCATGTGAGGCGTGTGCCTGTGCTTCATTTTAGCCTTGTTTTTTTGCTGGTGTTTTTTGTTGTTGGGTTTTTTTTTTTGGTTTTGGTTGGTTGGTTGGTTGGGGTTTGGTTTTTTTTTTTGGTGTGGTTTCCAGCTGCCGTTCCAAAAGAAAACAGATTTTTTTTCTCATAAGCTCTGTTCTTTTGTTGTATCTGCCAGACCTGTTCAAGCATCTTGAATATCCCAGAGAATCTCAAATAGCACTGGGTGCCAATGCTCAGGCAAGTAAATCACATTCCAGGTGTTATAATTGTCAGAAGTAACTTCTTAAACTCCTATGGGAAACTAAACGGAAAGAAGGCATCTGAGCAATGCACTGGACCCACGCATGCAGATAAGTAAGCCCCAAGTAAGCAGAAACATGTGAAGATGTAATCACAACTTCCGCTAGTGATTTCTAGTCAGTGCGTGCCCAAATAATTTACAGTCTAGGCAAGCAAAACTATTTGCATTTCTGAAAAATGGAGGTTGGCCATTAAATGTTCTGAAAATTGGTACGTCCAATCATCTGTAGAACTTAATTTGAGTTCAGAAAGTTCATTATATTTTCCTGCAAATTACAGCAATATAGACCCACTTCTGCAAGGAAGTTATGTCTGACTTACATGGGTGTAGCTGATGTTAGATTTGCCAAACCAGATGGAAAAGCAAGCAAAGTGACAAAACACAAGTGTGGGGTGAAGCCAATTCTAAATGGGGTCAGCCTGATCCCTCGTCTAGTCCAGGCAAAGGAATCCCAACCAAGGGTCACTTCTGTTCCAGACACATACATTCAGTTCACCTTAAAGTTAAGCTGTAGTAATAGCCAGTACATTTGTGCCACTGAAGATCTATTTGATCAACTTTTAGTCAGCTGACCCCATTGATTAAAAGGAGAGTTTAGAAAAATAGCTCACAGGTAGAGGTTTACATTGTGACATTTAAATTTAAGGATTGAATTTTTCTCTTACATTGGGTTTCTTCCAGGTCTTATGCCTTATCTCTCAAAACTGTGCAGATGTCTTGGATATTCTTCTGCATTTTAATGGCAGTAGATAAGCATACTTATACAACAGAATTGAGCTCTAGTTTTGTACATCAAAATTAGTTATCCTGGACTCTCCTTTTTGTAAATGACAAGAAATAGGAACTTCTAATGTGCAAGTCAACTGATCTATTTATAGATATTTATCTTAAGGTGACAAGAATTGCATGCTATTAGGCAAATTACCTAATTCTTTCATTAACTAAAAGAGTACTTACAATGACTTGCCCAGATGTTTGTATCCTATAAACCCAGCCATGTCCCCCCCATCTTTTTTTTTAAATACACTTTCTAAGTTCTGTTTTAACTCACACTTTACAGAATCCTTTATCTTTACAGAATAGTTTCACCTATAAATTATGGCAACTTGAGCTAAATTAAGACACTGCCCAACTTACCCAAGTTTCCTGTTTATACTCTCCTAAAATGAATCCAAGGGAAAGGTTGTTCATGTGGACATATGTGAAACCTATCTAAAGAATAAAATTTATAGGGGTCAATGGCTTCTCTAAGCTGCTTCGTAGTCAGTTCACAAACTCAGGCAATGTGCCTGCTACTTCTGCCTGTTATCATCTAAAAAAGCAGTCACTGTTTGGGCACCCAGAAAATAACCTGTCTTTGAGGTTGGGGGGAAGGGGAGGCAGGAGGAGAACAGGGAATTGACATTGTTTTGAAAACAGTCTTTTTTCTCTTAGCATTTTTTGTTCTGGCTTGAATGTTGCTTTTTTTTTTTTTTTTTCCCCCTTCCTCCATCTGCTTGTTCATGATGTCTCTAGCTACATTTTCATATTCCTCACTCCCATAAAAATCTCTGCATTGGTCCACAGAGCCCTTGTTCCAGTATAAGACCAGATCTAAACCCTACATTTTATATTTGACCTTAGAATGTGAATCTCTGTCAAAAAAAATGACTGCTTTGGGATGACAGCATAAGGGAGTCAATATCCACTTTTAAAACATTAGAACAACACATAAACTAAAATGTGCAAGCATATTATGACCATAAACCTTCTCACTATTCTCATCCTTATCGACTATTTGTCATGCTATGTCTCGGTGTAACAGAAAGCATTTAGCTAGTGAATTCTTTTAAAATTGAATCAAGCAAAGTGCTGAACAGTTGGAGCTCCAGCCAGGAAAGCCACTACAGAGAGTAAAACTAAATGTGCCTAAGTGCATTTCTGGTTATGAGCCAGATTACTCAGTACCTTGCTCAGTTGTGCTAAAAGAGATCTATGCTTTATGAATAAATTTATATTTTTTAAGCTGTTAGTAAAATAGTAATTAATAGATACTCTACAAATTAGTTTGTTCTTTTGTAACACAAACTAAAGTTCTGCAGACTGTCCCAACAAGAAAGTGAGGGCAGGTTAGAACTGTTCCAATCAGTTTGTTTTAACATTGTTTAAAACAAAACTCTTCTCTACAGTAGAAGAATCTCCATTACTTCAATTAGTCAACTCAAGACTTAATACTATAATAATAACATGCTACAACTCAGTCATGGCATATGGGACTTGAAACAGCAGTAACTGGATAAATAATATTTGTGGTCAAATACACTTACTCAAAGAGATCTGACTGTGTTGTATTAAAGTACTCAAATGATATTCATATTTATATGATGTGACAAGTAGAGATAACATGTATCTGTATGAACTGAGTCTATATGTAAAATCTATTTTGAAGCACTAATTAGTTTATTTTAGGAACCATGATGAAATTCAAGTACCTTGATCAGAGGGCTGCAAATGCAACTTAACTTTGTGGAAGATTCCTCAAAGTGTCTGGAAAAAGTCAGGCATTTCTGAAGACTTGCAAAAGCAGAACTGCTCTGCCTCTCTCCTGTACTTTCTTCAATATAACCACTTCAGCATGTGCCTAGAAACTAGGGTCTCTAACTCGTATTTAACTTTATCTAGGGAGTTCCGTGAAATTTTTGGTGAGATTTAGCCAACTGGATCCTACTTAGTGTGTTCAGTATGAACTTACTTCTTCTCCCCAATTTTTCCACAGCCATATGATATTCTTTCTGGATATTTTAAAGAGAAAAACATTAAAAGCGCTAAAACTTCTTATTGTTAGCGAAGAAGAGAAAAAAACACTTTGCGGGTTTTTTTCTGAACATCCATCTTCAGGTACCATTGTGAGGAATAAAAAACCTGACACAGAAAAAAAACCCACAAAACAAAACCAAAACATCTCTGCATAGAAGATACAATTCTATTTGGTTTCTAATTAAAATCCTACTTTCCTAAACAATTCTCAATTTCTGTTAACTAGTTGCTGGAATCAGTTTAACCCGTATTTTACTACTAAATTAGTATTTTGGCAAAGGGAATTGTCTTAAGGAATATTTGATGGGGAAAAAAAAAATTCTTCTGGATTTATCTTGCTTGTTTTCTTTTGACTGCCTTGTTTTGTTTTGGGTTTTTTTTGTTTGTTTGTTTGTTTTCTCCCCACATTCTACTAGTTTCTTCTCTGTGTTGAATAAAATTCTAAAAAGGTCCTGTCACAGAGAGATTATAAAACTACATTTTTGAAGACACATCATATGCTCCAGAAATTTTTCAAGATCTAATGTTAAGGATAAAACTTCTGAAAAAAAAAGTTTTTTGTGTATTACAAGAAAAACCTTTTCTGCTTAACATATGCCAGACAGATGGCACCAATCTTTTCCTTCATGTGCTGTAAGCTTCTGTGAAACTGGGCAATGAAATTCAGCTTTAAGGGAAATCCAGGCAAGATGAATTTCTCTTAGCTGCTGGGCAGCTGGCTTAGCAGTCATGTTGTGTTTGTACAAATGTTTCTTAACTGAAGTAGTGTTTGGGGACTTCCTCACAGAGATTACTCTCCAGTTAACGCTGTTGAGAAGACTGCTGGAAATGCTGTTAACATTATCAGAGCCATTGCAAATATTTGAGGGGTCAGACCCTTTTATTGAAGGAATGATTTTCATTGAACTGTAAAAGTTTTTCAACTCATGCCAATGGTATCCTGCTGAACAAAGCGACTGGATAAGCTTTTTCTTTCCCTAAGCCGCAGAGATATATTTTGACCTCATACTTCGTCAATGGTAAGGAGATGTTGCAGAATAATTTTATTTTTATTTCCCCAGTAGAAAATAAAAACTTGGAAACTACAGGTTTCAGTTAAGAAATTTAGTAAAAGACTCTAGCCTTCCTAAGTTGGCAAAATTTGACTACAAAGCCCACAAGCACAGATTCCCTTGTAAAACTGGTCATATTAAAATATTGCTAAAATAACTTTTGTTTTCACATTATTTATTTTGTTGAATAATATTAAAATAAGTGGATGTGAATGAAAACAAGAAAGAAAGAAATAAGCAAACAATTGATCATAAAAAATGCTTAGTTTTTTTTCTTGCGGTTTGTTTTTTTAATGAAGATGACAAGACACTCGTTTTTTTCCAAGTCAATTGTGCAGTCTCTATTTATTAAATTTCAGTTTTCAGTAAAGGTGAATAAAAAGGGAAGAAAAAGTTCCTGGTTTTGAGTATCTGTCCTAACTGGACAGATACCTTTAAATAACATGCATCTCCTTGGAAAAGACTGGAGTGTCCATGAACAGGTTAATGACACATTTGAGGAACCTTGTCAATCAAAATAAAGACTAAATTTACATTGTGTCCTGCCATAACCCATTGGCTTACAGATGAACCAAAAAATTTGCAATTAATATTGTGTCATGAAACAACTCTAATTTTAGGCTAATAGTTTCTAATACAGTGTCACCAGGCTAATCTTTGGCTATAATGAATGCAAAATCTGCAGACAGTCTTCATCAAAAAAAGTTACTTTTTGTAGCAGAATCAAAATTTTGGAAAGCAGACGGCTGATTGTCATGTGAATGACCTACTGCATACCAAAAAGGGAAGGAGAGTTAAGTTCAGACACATTTAAAATCATATCCTTTTTATCTGAACTTTGAAATGATGAAATATTGTGAATAGCTGCTTATTGCTGTGAGTCATATAGATTTTTTTTTAAATTATGCAAAAACAAAAGAAGCAAACCCATATTAAACATGTTGGGGCTGATTCTGGTGTTTCCTTTGCAGTGTGCAATGTCTCCTCCCTCTACAGACTAACAGAAGAAAGAAATGAGGGTATAACAGACTGTCTTCATGATAGATCACACTTTGAAGATGTGCACATTGCTCCAGAAGGGGGAAGGTAATGCAACAAGGCACTGTGTGCTTAATTTCTGCCTTAATTTACTTACAGACTATATTTGGATTTGCCTACAGAGCCTACAGGGAGGATAAAGGAAGTTTCCACTAGTCTGTAAGGATATAACAAGACCAGTCTTTCACCTGGAAGAATATCTTTCTCATTGGTCTTTACCTACAGACCACATTTGAGTATTTGTGATGAGTTATGGAAATGGCAGGTTAACTATAATAAGCTTCAATACTCTTGTGAGCTAGTTTTGCTTTCCTGGCAAAGGACTTTCAGAAAGATGGGGGTTTAGTCTGATGTAACATTTTACAAATAGACAGCTAGTGCTTCAGGACCCAAGCTGGTGCCATGATGCTTGCTAGATTCATCAGCTTGGTTTGGCACTAGCTGGATCTCTGTGATCTGTTACATCCACACTGTAAGCTCTTCCAGACTAAAGTGTATGTATTGTGGTGGTGGTACTTACATAAAAGTGCTTAACCTGACCTTCTTCACCCAGAAAATAAAAACTTGCCTCTGCTAGCTGTATTGGAACAATAAAAACTACACAGAATACAAACTATTATGGAATACTGTCATTCTCACATATGTAATATGGGATCCCAGAAATGCCGGTAAATATCCAGAAATACTAGTAAATCTGAAGACAAGGATTCCAATGCATTTCCATTATCACTACTGAAGGAAGATGTCCCTCTTAATAGATAAGTAAGCGGCTTTTAAATACAGGTTTAATCTCTGCCGTGTAGGTGGGTACTAGGTCTGAGCAAAATCTCCTCATCTGTAACTGCATAGGTTTATTTGTGCCTGGGTGTGTATACATTATAAAATGTAGCCTTAATCAGGAGTGGAGCAGTCTCTATAAAGTCTCTGTAAAGTATTGGGATGTGTAACATAGCTCAAGAAATCCTTTAAAAGAGGACAGTGTGTCATATATATACTCCAACCCATTCTATTTAAGGTCAAGGGTTTAGGGAGCTGATGGCTGCTGACACTCATGGTGACAGATGCCAGACTTTTTTTTCCCCCCTTCTTATTAAGCAGTATTAGAGTTCTGCTACATAGTAAAGGCTGAAGCATGAAAAAGTTTATTGGCTGTGAGGGTAAAAGCTTACACTTGCCTACTTATTGATGTGCTAATAGTGGGTCTGGTCAGGTTTCTTGCAGCAAAAAGAAGAAAGTATCATGTAAACCAAAGAGCCCTCTAACTGCCAAGAATGATCTGCAAACTATAACACAATGATGCATCCAACATTTGCCCTCAAAGACTGAGAGAATCAATACATATATGAAGGAAGCAAGACTATACTTTGTCTCAGTGAAGGATGGAAGAGTTGCCACATAACAAAATGTGACTGGTCGTCTTGGTGCAACAAAAAAATACCAGCTTTTACTTCAGCTCACATTGTTCTCAGAGATCTTTTGCAGCTGATGGAGCCCAGCCCTTATTGGACTGCCACCCTTCTACAAACTGCCGCCCCATTCAGCAAAAATCTGTCCAGCCCTAATGTAGCTGCAGTCTGCTACAAAGGGTCCAGAGGCTGCATCTGCACGCCAGCCAGGCAGAGATTAATCCCTGAGCACAAAGCAACTCTGTAACTGCTCTTACAAAGAAAGTGTGAATGAAGTGCAACCATCCTCTTGATACCAATGCACAGTGTGTGCCCAGCATGCAGATATATGCAGGAAATGTGTGCAAAGTGATTTTATTTTTTTTCTCCATAGACTGTTTAGACTTTGTTTTATGGAAAAGCATGAAGTAAAACTTTAACAAAGCAGTTATAAGATTTAACAGCCTTCAGACTGCCTGCTAGATGTCTGAGTTGAACTTATGTGCGATGGAAAAGATGGCGTTTCAAAAATGATTCCTAAAGCATATTCCTTTCATTGCTTCACCCTGCAAGCACTTACACCATGGACAACAAATGTTTTGTGTGCTTGAGATCTATGAAAGGGAGGTGTTGAAACTCAGCCCGAATCCCAGAGGGACCCCGACTGTCAAGGGTTCTTTGAGCATGCCTAACAAACACAGAGAGCATTGACTTACATATAAAGCACAGTGGCCATGTCCACCTCCATTCGAACCCACTTTCTGCTCCTTCAGATTATTTCTGCTTTTTGTCCAATGACTCTGATGCAAAATGCATAAGCAGTGTTGTGAGAAGAACTAAGTTCTGCTTTTGCTGAGCAGAATGAAGCCTTCAGACTGCTTACCGCCAGTCTTTTGCCTTCTCTTCACCTTTGCTTACTGCTTTCCTAGCCCCATGGCACTTGCATTCCTCATTACACAATATCAGCTTCAAGATGTGGGAGGAGGAGGAAGGATATGGAGGAGAAGTATGCACCCCATTGTCCACCTTCTATGCCATGCCTGCTGCTTGAACAGTAATGCTCAAATGCTTGCAAATAGGAGACGAGGTTTGATGCTAAGGAACTTGATCTTCTGTTCTCTGTTTTTGTGCAGTCAGCTAGGCTTTTTCACAGAAGAGGACCAAGTCTCAAGTACTCTGTGCACCTTATTAAAGTGAATTTGTTGCCTGATCTTAGTCAAGGATGTGGCGACCTGAAGCAGAGTCTGTGCAGGCTGGCTTATGTTCTTTAGCTCCAGGACTGTGCTCGGGGACTCAGCATGTCCCCCTGAGCAGGCAGCTTCCTGCTCTGTGTGCAGTCAATTGAAAGTCCAGGCAACTCAGCTATTTGAAATTGCTTCTTAGAGGAACCTAATGTGATGCCATTAACTAAATAGATAGGCCAGGTAATTAAAGAAGGTGGTCTGTATTGCCCAGAAAGAGCTAGGTGCTTGATTTTTAGGTGTTGCGATGCCAAAGATAGTTGCCTAGAGCATACAGTCTATGTCGTGCTGTTAAGCTCTGTTGACTTTCAAAATCTGAAATGTTTATTCCGAAGCACATTTATGCACAGTGGGTGCTGTGATCACTGAGACACATACCTACCTATCCGCAGGCATCTTGGCATTCTAACTGTGAATAGAAAAGCCAGTCCTACTGTTTGCAGAGCTCTATAATTGAATTAGTGAACCTTATTTTGTAACACAGAAGTGTTCCCACTGAAACATTCAAACATAAACAGCTCACACATAAATTATTCACTCTTACACAAAGCTACAAGGCTAAAGGTACCATTTCCAGGACATCCAAATGATGTAGAATGTGGCTACTGAGAAATGCTGTGAAAAGTAACCCAAGCTATCCCTGGCAAAGACTGCTTCAACAAATAGCATAGTTGCATTAATATTCTATCTAGTAAGAATTGCTTTCCAGCATTGTATGGATGCTGCAGATCCACCCATACTGCTTCCATACCTAAGCTAGAATTTCTGTGTGATATGGCACTGTATCATGTGGAAATGACAGCCTGAGTCACTGTTATCTTAAAGATCAACGCATTGCATCCCATCATGAGATACAGATTTGGACATATCTGCTTAAGTCCTCTTCACTAGCTAAATCCTCAGAAGAAGAGGCATCTAGGCATGGTTTGACTTCATCTGTTGTCACCTGAAACTATCAAAGCTTCTGTGCCCGATTACCCCAAAGCTCTAACAGTTTGTTTTTCAGTATATCCAATATACAGAAAAAGAGGCATTCTGTCTTTGTAGAGTGTACCTAAAGAGACGTTCCCCAATAATGACTACCAATAAGATCAAACATAAATCTGGCTCAGTGTTTTGGGTTTGTGTGGTGGGATTTTAGTAGCAGGGGAGGGGCTGCAGGGGTGGCTCCTGTGAGAAGCTGCTAGAAAATTCCCCAGCTCCAAGTCGGACCCACCTCTGGCCCAGGCCAAGCCCATCAGCGACGGTGGTAGCGCCTCTGGGAGAACAGATCTAAGAAGGGGAACCTGCAGTGAGTAGGGGGATTGGAATGTGAGAGGAACCCCTCTGCAGATACCGAGGTCAGTGAGGAAGGAGGGGGAGGAGGGGCACCTGAGGAGGTGGATACCCCTGCAGCCCGTGGTGAGATGGCAGGCTGTCCCCTCCCAGCCCACGGAGGGGAGTGGGGGAGCAGATGCCCACCTGCAGCCCGGGGAGAGAGGAGCCCATGCCGGAGCAGGGGGATGCCCCCCAAGATGGCCGGGACTCCATGGGAAAGCCCGTGCTGGAGCAGTCTGTGCCTGAAGGACTGCAGCCCGTGGGAAGGACCCATACTGGAGAAGTTCGTGGAGGACTGTCTCCTGTGGGAGTGACCCCACACTGGAGCAGGGGAAGAGTGTGAGGAGTCCTGCCCCTGAGGAGGAAGGAGCGGCAGAGACCACGTGTGATGAACAGACCCCAACCCCCATTCCCTGTCCCCCTGTGCCACTGGAGGGGAGGAGGGAGAGAAAATTGGGAGTGGAATTGAGCCCAGAAAGGAGGGAGGGGTGCGGGGAAGGTATTTTAAGATTTGGTTTTTCTTCTCATTATCCTTGTTTTGATTTGATCTGTAGTAAATTAAATTGATTCCCCCCCCCCCCCAAGTTGAATCTGTTTTCTGCCCATGACCATAACTGGTGAGTGATCCATCCCTGCCCTTGTCTTGACCCACAAGCTTTTCTTTATATTTTTTCGTCCCCATCCCAGCCAGGGGGAGGAGTGAGCAAGCGGCTTCGTGGTGCTTTGTTGCCAGCTGGGCTTAAACCATGACACTCAGCAATTCAGCTACTGAAGATTGCCCCAGTTATGGGAAGCCCTGTTTCTACTCCTTCTGCAAAACTCTTATATATATCTTAAACTTTGCCATTGCATGTGTCTGGAAGATTTACTCCATGGTACTTGTATCTTGAAATACTGAAAAACTGTTCAGAGTATTTGGACCCTCTTGGCCTAAACTCATATACTGGCGACATTCAGTTAAGCTCAAAACATGAATGGCCATATTTTTTTCATGCAGTGTTTATAATATTTCTCAGGTAAGTCTAGATTTTAGGTCTTCATCAACCTAAGTATTCCAGAAAGAGGACAGACAGTGTATGTCTGACCATTATGCCTAGATACATGCCTTGGCTAGGAAGTTCTGGAGATCCACTTCCTGCTACTAAGATACTGAGGATTATTTTTGTTCTGCAACAAGAATTTAGTTTCTTATTTGTCTGTTTTCTTACTGACTGAATGATAAACACAATGTTAGTTATTTTCCTTTAATATTTAATTTACTGATAAGGTAACTGTGAAGTTATGCTTCATTAATTGCCACTGTAATATTTATGACCTGAGTTTCCAAAATTTTAAATTTAGGAAGAGGTGCTTGCATGTCACAATGAAGGTGGAGATAGCCAGCTTATGTCTGAATAAACAGTCTAAGTATAGCAAACTACATATCCTGGGTCAAATGGCATTGTATGTGGCCTACCTAGTCTTGCTGAAAAACTGGTTCTACCTTTTTCTCTAAAAACTTACACTTAATGGTTCCCAAGTGTAAACTGAATAGTGTTTGTTTGTAATTGGTCATGAAACCTTATATTCAAAAGCTAAGCCAATAAATTATTGAGGGGTGCAAGTCCTCATCACATTCTGAGGATAAAAACATCACTTTGAAAAATATGGCTTTTTAACTCCTATTGTTTTAGAAAATCTGCCTTAGAAGATCCTGAAATAAACATTGTTAAGTTTGACAGCAAGGTGACTGGAGAGTGAGATATAAGAGAGGTTCCACCAAATAGATTTAACTTAAAAAAATCTTTATACAGATGGATTCTCAAAAATTTATGAAGAAAGTCCCCATATATCTGAATCAAGTGCCCCCAACAGCAATATTCTGCCTGTCTGTCATAAATCCTGGTGACCTTTCCTTTTGTTCTAAAAGTTTTCTCCAGGATGACAAAGGCAATTCAATATGCCCCAATACAGAAGGCATAGCTAGTCTAAGCATGCAAAAGTGAAATCTCTTCCATTTTTTTGTTCCCTATTTGTCTTCTACAGCTTTTGGTAAAAAAAAAAAAAAGAAAAAAGAAAAAAAGAAATTATCATTTTGCTGATATTTTGGTATTTGTGGGTTGTTCTTTTTCTCACAACTAGAACAGCAAACTAGAATTTCAATCCCATAAAGTAGAAATTCCAAAATATTTATTCGATGATATTCAACTCTACAGTTTTAACAATGTCAAATCATCTCATTTCAATAGTCAATTTTATCTTATAAAAAAGCATTGCTTCAATAACTCTGAAACACTATACTTAATATAGATCTCTTATGCATTCACAATATTATGTAATGTCAAATATAATCTGAAATATACATTTAAACTAAATAAACTTTAAATAGTCTCTTTATCTCATTGAAGCAAATTTATTTAACATTGAAATGAAACATGAAAGTGACAACAATATGTTTTGACACTTTTTCCAAGAAAAAAGAAAAAAAATCAATACACTTCTACGAAGCTTTTCTGTTGTAATGAAATTGTATTTTCCAAGGAAAACATTATCTGGAAAAAATATTTTCAGCCAGCTTTATTTTCAGATTTTTTTTCTCCAAGCAGTACTCCTGTCAGTTACCACACCCTTTCAATTTGTTTTCAGTTATTTGTGGTTCAGGTGGCTCTGTATGAGTTGGCTGATTGTAAACCTGTGAACCTGCTGGCCTGACCTATAAAATGTATGTCTCATGACATGGGCTTTCCATATTTTATGCGTTGGCAGGCGCTGCAGCCTGTCTTCCTAATGCAGTTGCCAAGCTTGTCACCCACAGGAAGGCCAGGAAGAAGGCAGCATTTTACTGTTAATGGGCCTGAACTCTGAGGGACCTTGCAGGAGAACTCACTCCACAGCTGCATACTGACACAGTTATTCCTTCTTCTTCACATTGCCAGAAGTTGTCTTGTTACATGATAATCAACTCGGTGTGCTTATCCCACACTGGAGCCTGACTCATGGGGCCAGAAGTAAATTAATATGCTCCTCTGTTAGATTAGTGATTTAATTAAAACAACAACAGCACTTCTGCAGTGTCTTAAGATGTGACGCTGCAAACATCCCTGATGCTACAAGGTGGTACAGCAGGAAATCTGTCAGGACCATTGTCACTGAACCTCATCTTCTCGTTATACTCTTGCAATGAAATGAACAGGTAATTCTCAAACTTTAAAATACTGCATCCTGTTTCTTGTCAGGTTTCTACTGTTTTAAACATATCTTATTTTGCTCAGTACCCATTTCGAATTCTATTTCTTTTTGCCCTCTTTTTTCCTCTGCCTTCAAAACTGTTAAGGGCTTTCAAAATGACATGTCTAGTCCAAATTAATGCCTTTGATAAGACTTCTGTTTTCTGTAAACTTTATTTTGAGAATACTGAGCAAAAGTAAAAAAAAAATAGGACTGAAAATTACCTCTCAAAAATCTGTGGATCAGTTTATGGGCTTGAATAGACACTTTTTTTTTTTATTCAATGATTTCTTACTTTGATCAGACAGCTCACCCACCTGTTCTTGTAGAATGGTTTTCCAGATTGTTAGATTTAATTGTTCACTTCAGAATAATTATAATAGAGAACAATTCTGAAAGCACGCATGTTCCCCTGCAGCCTGAAATTCTGTGTATGCATTCTCATCTACAATTAGTGACACTGACAGTAATTTGAAATTTAAATGAAGACGAAGGCATCTTCCAGGTTTTTCATGGGCACGTGGCAGAGGATTTTGCTTACTCAGTGGAAACCTAGATAGATAAGATAGAGGTTGTTAAATTGTCTTAAGGTAGAGAGGATTGCAAAACACTATATGCCAAAAGCTACATTATAAAATTATTTAAATATGCTTATTTTAAAAAATTATATTTATATTCAATGGTAAGTGACACTGAATCCTACTCAAAAACTCCTCTGTGTTTTAAACAGAGTCACTTAAAAAAAAATTAGCAAATGGAATATATCTAAATCTCTGTAGGATTACAGAAGGTTAAGATGACGCTTTACACTTATAAATGCAGTGTAAGGAGATCTGCAACTTGGAAGACATAAAAGAGTTTCATTACATACTCAAAGTTTCTATGTAACCATTCAGTAGGGGCTACATCTTCTCTATTGATGTCAACGCGATAAAAGATTTATATTACAAAATATGTGTATAAAGCATAGTCTCCAGTGAGATGGAAAAGTGAAATGATTTATTCCTTGGCATAATTTTAAATGTCATCAGTTAAGTTTAAGGGACACATTTGCCAATAAGTATTAATTCATACAATCTTACCAACAACAAAATATTAAATTATTTGGGTGACATGTGGAGGCAAAAAGCACAAATAAATGTCACTCTTTCAAAGGAAATCCAGGTTATTGAAAAACCATGTGGAAATTTCCTTTATACTGTTATAGCCCTAACTTAAAATATAGATGATACTGACTAACGTACACTCTTTAAATAGGAAAAGACATTCGTTCCCAAATGGCTTCTGTAGGGATTTAAGATGCTTTTAACTTTTAACATCCTATGTCAGCTTCTGTTTTCAGCCCTTGATTTGATTCTCATATAACCCAAATTTTAAGATTAATCTAAATATATATTTGAATAACAATAGTTGTGCTTTCTTTTGAATCATTTTATTCCTACAATAACTACTCAGCATAGATCATGCATAGCAGATAATGGAAATGTTTTGTAATGATTGCCAGGGTTATTGGGCCCTCTTTCTACCCATTTTTTCATACTGAATGCCTTACGATGTCAATACAAGACTCTGTCTGCCTTTTGTACTATGACTCTAAGAAGAAATTTGTGTCGTATTTTTATACACTTTATATGTAGGTTCAAGCAGAAAGAAAAGCCATGTGTTTGATTTGCAGCTTGAGTAGCAAGATTGTTTTGTGATCCTAATTACTGTGACAAAGCTTTCCTTGTTTGTCATTATTCTAAATGCATTTAGTTGTTTTGTTCTGAATTAATGACTATATAACTTGTCGTATTCCCTAGAAAGGCATGCAACCCTGAAACCTTATTCTGCAGTATGAGTAGCCATTTATATCTTTTCCAGTGTGATCACTACTAAAACTGAGCATTTGCCATTCGGTTCTACTGGACTCTAGTGCACACATTAACTTGATGAAAATCAGGGCAAGAGATAACACATTTCCTGTTTTCTTACTTAATAACCTTTCCCTGAAGAACAGACTACCAAATAATTTGATTTAAATAATTCTATGTGCATATGTATATATACATATTATAGAGGTAAACTCATGATTATTACTGTCTCCTCTTGATATTGTTTTCTTTATCATCGTTAGCATATACACATTTTTTTATAAAACAAAATTACTTTTTTCTCCCCAGAAGCACTTGCTTCCACCACATCACAGTACTGATGATTCTCACTTAGTAAACAGCTACTTACATTCTTTCTAACTGCCCAGTACATACTTTACTAACTAGCCACTATTTTAAACTTGGCTCCAAGAACAGAACAAATATTTTCCTGTGGGCTTCTTGGTAGTGCTCATTTGTACAGTCTGAGTTTTTAAAATGCACTTTGAATTATAGTCACAAAAACTATGTCAACTGTGTTAAATACCAACTAATTTTGAGTGCATGCATACAGAGATGTAGCGTTCTCTATGTTGAGATTACTGTTCCCACTGATCATGTAATTTAAAGATAATATAAAAATAGGTATACACAAGAGAACTAAAATTTGATATCTAAAATGAGTTTAAATCAAGGAGGTGGAGGTGTTTTTTAAAGTAAAGGGAATTTCAAATATATACACCCTTAAAGTGAGTACAAGATTTTCAAAGTTATTTAAATTTCTGTAGATAATACAACTGTCAGCCTATACAGAACACTTACGAAGTGAACCACACAACTTGAAAATTATCAGGAATTTTAATGTCTTCCTAGAGGTATAAAATCTAAGATGCCTAGTGTCAATATCACACCTGATCCTGCTGAACATCTTCAGCTGCATTTTTCCAACAGATGATCCAAAGACATTAACAAATGCATATTTTCTAGGTATTTTGGATGTATCAGGTAATTTTTAAGTTTTGCTAGTGCTGATGAGATTCTTTAACTAAGTAAGGTCTTAGTGGTTTAAACTCAGATTAGTCTGGATATGACATTAACTGAGAATGAATATTTTCTTAAAACTAACATATTTACTACAGCACAATTTACAGCTTTTACAGCTTCAGTTTAGTTAGACAGACTTGAATTTATCTCTGCATCATTATTAAGCTAAATAAGTATTTTTAAAACCATTTAATATTTAATTAAGATACAAGTTCCAGTGTTAATTCTTAATTGAATGCTTGTATGAGAGACATAGTGTAAGTAAACTTTTGTAATATAGAGCTTGACTTCCAAAAAATAGGCTTTCAATTTTCTTCGCAGAAAAGGAAAATTGTATGTGGAGAAGAACAATGATAGAGAACCAAGAGGGTAAAGGATAACAAAGAAAGGAGGATGTGAGAAATTCATGTAGTTTTGTAAAATTGAAGCTGAATTTACAGACAGAATCCTCTACCAGCTTTCTTCCTCAAGACAACTAAGGAATGCCTCTTCCCTAAGACAACTGAGATAACTGGAAGTGGAAACTAAAATATTTTAGTTTTAATTGAATGATGTGAAAAATACCTGTGAAAAATACTTCATCTTTATTCATTGTACTGGTAGAGTTAATTTTCTTCATAGTAGCTAGTATGGGGCGATGTTTTGGATTTGTGACCAAAACAGTGTTGATAACACAGAGCTGTTTTTGTTACTGCTGAGCAGGGCTTACCCAGAGCCAAGGCCTTTTCTGCTTCTCACCCCAACCCCACCAGCGAGCAGGCTGGGGGGGCACAAGGAGTTGGGAGGGGACACAGTCAGGACAGCTGACCCCAACTGACCCAAAGGATATTCCAGACCATATGATGTCATGCTCAGCAATAAACTAGGGGGAAAGTTGGCCCGGGGGCTGCTGCTCGGGAACTAGCTGAGCATCAGTCGGTGGTGAGCAATCATTTTCATTTGCATCAGTTGTCTTTCTTGGGTTTTATTTCTCTCTCTCTCTCTGTTATTTCCCTTTTCATTATTATTATTATTATATTTTATTTCAATTATTAAACTGTTCTTATCTCAAACCATGGCTTTTCTCACTTTTACCCTTCCAATTCTCTTCCCCCATCCTGCTGGGTTGGGAGCAAGCAAATGGCTGTGTGGTGCTTAGTTGCTGGCTGGGGTTAAACCATAACATTCATGCTTCATATAACATAGGGTTACAAGGCCATTCCTCATCCATCATTCCTTCCATTACAGTCCACTGCATTGCTAATTGCTCATCAGGGCAAGAGAAGGAAAAAGTAGGTTTGTTTGCAAGATGCTGTGCCGAGTAACACATACAGAGAAGTGAAATACAATTCATGTTTCACACAAACAACTTCAGGCAGATATTTTTAGCAAAGACATTACACAGTATGGCTGGAGGCTTATTTTTTTGTTGATAAATCATAGAGGTTGGTGGATTATTTCGCTTTCTCTGAGTGAAAAGTAACACCCTTTCCTAGCAGAAATCAAGGTGGGACAAAACAGAATTTACGTTTTGTAACTTATTTACTGCACCAAATCTTGCTTTCCTCTGTTCTTGCAAATACCCCTGCCATTTTAACATCTAACATGAATGCAGATAGACTTTTTTTTATACAGCATGTCTGCTTCACAAGTCCATGAGAAATACTTCTGCATCATATGAAATATACCTGCATCAACTCGGGCATCCTCAGCAGAGAAAAAGAAGTCATTATCCCACTCTACTCAGTGCTTGTCAGGCCACACGTGGAATACTGTGTGCAGTTTTGGTCCCCACTATGCAAAAAAGATGTGGGCAGGCTGGAGAGGGTCCAGAGAAGGGCCACAAAGATGATCAAAGGACTGGGAAGCCTGCCATAGGAGGAAAGGCTGGGAAAACCGGCCTTGTTCAGCCTTGAGAAAAGAAGGCTTAGGGGAGACCTTGTCACCATGTTCCAGTATTTAAAGGGTGGCTACAAAGAAGATGGGCACTCCCTTTTTACAAGGAGTCACATGGAAAAGATGAGGGGTAATGGGTGCAAGTTACTCCTGGGGACATTCCAACTGGACACAAGAGGAAAATTTTTCACAATGAGAACAATCAGCCTTTGGAATATTCTCCCTAGGGAAGTGGTGGATTCCTCAACACCGGACACTTTTAAGATTCATCTGGACAGGATGCTGGGCCACCTTGTCTAGGCGATGCTTTTGCCATGAAAGTTTGGGCCAGGTGATCTTTGAGGTCCCTTCCAACCTGGGATTCTATGATTCTATGATATCATTTCTATACAGAGCAATCTTCATCCAATCGGCTTCTCTCTAATCTCTTTTATTCCTTGAGACAGCTGTTAATCTAAGGTGCTGAGAAGAATGAAAGACAACCTTGCACCTTGAACAGTGCAGACATTTTTTCCTTTCCCTGTGGTAATCAAGGCTTTAGTATCTCACAAGGAATCAGGGATTTCCCAGTTTGACTGGAAACCTGGCAACCTACTTCTAAATGGTTGAAATTCATTGCTTGAAAGAATTCAAAATAGAAAGCAGTTAAGCCCTGAAATATCATTTTATATTCCTACTTTATTTTTTCATTAGTATGCAAATCCATGCAAATTAGCAAATGACCAGTTTTCATATCCGTGTAGAAGCAAATAGATACAACATCTACATCCACTTCGACTAAATGAGTCCATTCCTCACCCTTCTTTATTCAGACCCACTAACTCTGCTTGCTTGACCACAGACTCCTTCAGTCCAGTTTTTACCTAGGTCTGGCAGAAAAGTTGATGGGATCGATGCAGATAGACCTATATTTTGGTCTGACTTTATTCCTTTACTGCTTGCTGTATTTTGCTGCAAAATAAAATACTTTTTCAGACTTACAGGAGGAGTGACAATGCAGGCACAGTGATTACTAACGATTTTGAAGTAACAATGGCTTTGTTAACAAATGTATCTCCAAGAAGTTGCTTTCTGATTTTATCATCTAGCTATAGTGCTCCTGAATTCACTGATTGTCAGGGATAAGCAAGAACAAGACTGCTTCACAAGTGGGGACAAGCTAAGAGCTGAGGCACAGTGCAAGCAGTGCCCTCGCTGAGCAGTGCTCAGTCACAAAGGATCTGAACACAGCAGGCAGAGTCAGTTGGTCACAATGACCCATTGACAATTCCACACAAGTCAAAGGGATCAATCAAGACTGGGGTCCATCCAAGAAGACCAGTCAGGAACAGCAGGAGATGGTGGCAGAGACAAGATGGGGTGACAAGGTTGGAACACAGATCCAAGCTCCATCCGGGAAAGAGGGTTGGAGACCATTCAAAACAGCTCAGACAAGAATTGGAAGCCCAGGTCAGCAGTTAAATGGAGCTCCTGGGCTCATGGGTAGATGTTGGTGAGACTTGTCAGGGTAGTTAAGGCCTGTTAGTGCACTTGGAGCCCTGACAAAAATCAGATTTCTCTAACAATATTACAGAGATGTACTGTGAAATTTGTCCTGTGAACATCTGGCCCATTAATGCTAAACAAGAAGTTTGTCTTGTCCCAGACAATCTGGGGTGTTTTGGGGGGTTGGTTTGTTTTTTTTTTTTTTCATTCCTTGACATCCAAAAATAACAGCCACTGGATATCCCATAGCAGATAGAGACAGTATGTCCATATCATCTATTATTACTCTACATAGTGGTCAGTGAACTCATTGCTTTCTTAGTTGAGTCCTTGATGTCTTGCTTTTCCTTTCCTTGTTGGTGTCTCATCCCCCACCTCCAGCCATGATCTGTGCTAACTGGTTTAAGAGATAATCCAGTGTCACTTCTGAAAGATGAAAAAGATTTGAGCAACTCATCAAAGCAGTGTATCATCACCCTGTCACCAAAACCTGGGAAAGCACCCCGTGGATAGCTGTCATATCAGGCATGTCAGATCTATAATTCCCTACTGTCCAATTGAAAATTTGAATGCTGTGTATGAGAAGAGTCCTTTTTCTTCTTTTATGATAATTATTTCCTCCTTCCTTTCTGTTTTTCTGCCCAGCTGAGCTGCTGTCTAAACCAATGCTTTCAATGCCTACAGAAGTGATATGTTTTTATTGACTCTGTTTTGTTTGTTAGACCCTTCTACATTCTTGGATACATTATCCAAAGGAGTACTGTTGTGCTTATTAAACATTCATAAGGGCAAAAATGATTAGTTTTCCTCCTACTAATGTGAGACTACTAGTTCTAGTCATGTGTATTCTTGGAATATGTTAAAGGGGTAACATTTAGTAATTAAAACTGTTTGGAGGGCAGAAGTTACTTTAAAACAGCAAGGAAGTTTGTTGGAAGCTTGATAATAGAAATTCTGTGAATGTCAAACCTCTTTTTGGACAATAGTCACTTGAATAGTAAATTGGCTTCTGCTGAGCTCCATATAAGCTTAGTGATGGAAACACCCTCTAGTTGCTGCATATTTATTTCAGGATTATATTTAATAAAAATTCTATGTATAATGAAAACCTTTATCACATAACTGGGCTACTGTAAAAAAAATGCAAGGCATGCCTGTACTGTCAGCTGTCATTTTCATGAAGAAGAGTTATGTATATATTTATGTATATATACCTGTTTTCTGAATAGTTTAGCTGTCTTCACACCTCTTGCACTGAGTGTACATATATGGAAGTCAGGGGGTTAGAGGCTTCTGTGTTGACTGAGTTGGTGTCTTTAAAAGACTGATAAATAATTCTGTTTTCATTCTTCAAAATCAGACTTTACTGGATTGATAATCCATTAACAATACATATTGTCAGTCTGGATCATTATCAGCCATTATCATTATGTATTCAAATGGTTAGTTCTTAATAAACTTATCCTACACTAGCTTGGAATATACAATATCATGTAGCTAATGCCATATATGTGGTATTAATGGCTCTTGATGGTCTTACTCACACAGGTTTGAGGTGAATTCAGAGCTCTTTAACATGCGCAGCTTCTTTCTTCCCCATTTTTACTTGCTCATCCTTTGAGTTTGATGTTCCTCTTCCCAGTCCCCAGAAGAAAAAATGTGATTTTATTTGCTGTGATACACTTCATCCTATTTTTAGGGCCAGAACTAGTTCTGGTTTCACCAGACATTTTTTCCTGATTAATCTGCAGGATAAATCTGGTTTCCATAGACACCTTTCGTATCTATTCTTTATTCTTTGTATCTTATCTTGCAGATATTACTATTTACAAGTTGACCTGTACATCATTTGCGCAACTATCCCAAATTTGTCCCTTTGTGGTTACAGATTAATTAAGTATTTACGCTTAGTTGTGTTACAAAATATTGTTGTTGGTTATGCTGTTAAAAGTGTTTGTCATGGTTTAACCCAGCTAAGAACCACACAGCCACTTGCTCACTCCCCACACATGAGGATGGAGGAGAGAAATATAAGGGTAACAGTGAGAAAACTCGTAGGTTGAGATAAAGACAGTTTAATAGGGAAAGCAAAAGATTCATGTGCAAGCAAAGCAAAACAAGGAATTCATTCACCACTTCCCATGGGCAGGCAGGTGTTCAGCCATCTCCAGGAAAGCAGGGCTCCAAGACATCTAATGGTTACTTGGGAAGACAACTGCCATAACTCTGAACATTCTCCCTTTCCTTCTTCTTCCCCCAGCTTTATATGCTGATCATGATGTCATATGGTCTGGAATACCCCTTTGGTCAGTTGGGGTCAGGTATCTCAGCTGTGTCCCGTCCCAACTTCTTGTGCATCCCCTGCCAACTTACTGGTGAGGCAGCATGAGAAGCAGCAAAGGCCTTGATGCTGTGTAAGCACTGCTCGGCAATAATGAAAACATCCCTGTGTTATCATCAACACTATTTTCAGCACAAGTCCAAATCATAGCCCCATACTAGCTACTATGAAGAAAATTAACTCCATCCCAACCAAAACCAGTACAGTGTTACGAAATGTTTCTATAATCTTGCTAATCATTCCACTTTAATAAGCTTATATCTGGGATAAAGATACAGAAATGTTAATTATGCCTTGCTTAGTATGCTTTTTAATGGGTGAAAAAGGCTTCTGCTTTAGCTGCACACCATGTTTGAAAGATCTGGTCTCTCTGACACACTGAATCACAACATCATATCTGAATCACAACAAAGCCTAGGTGCAGGAGGCATGGGGTAGACATCTAACTCATGAAACTGGGCTTGTTCTGCCAAGCAAGAGTGCCTACAGAACTTAGTAAATCAAAGTAGAGGCACCACTGTTCTGTGGACAGTGTCTGAATTACCCAGACCTAAGTAGCAGGTCCTCTGAGCTGTTTGCTTGGACTATAGATGTTAAGTTAAATTATTTCCTTTTATGACACACCAAGAGGTGAAGCAGGAAAGGAGAAGAGTGGAGAGGAAAGGAGGGAAGAGGAGGTGAAAGGTCCAAGTAAACTAAGGATAGTTATTCAAACACTATTTTTCATTCCTTCAGCAATTTCTGCTTCCCTCCTCGACTCCGTTTGAGTGCAAAAGTCCCATTCAGGAGCTTTGTTATTTTGGTGACACAACTAGTAAGAGTGGAAGGGTATAATGCAATTACTCATAAATAGGTCATAAATAATGCAATTACTCATAAATAGATGCCTTTGGGCACTTTTCATAGCTTCCAGCTGATGCGTCAGAAATCTGTGTGTCAGTGTTGGATGTAGATGTATCAGGCACCGTAGGAAATGGAGAAGTTGTTCCTACTTGCCTGTGTATGGGCAACTGAATCATGCCTCAAGTTTCTCTTGTGTTGCTTAGAGTTCCTCTGTAGTCAATGGAGAGAGACAGGCACTTTCAGAAAGCTGCTTATGCTGGGAGACAGCTCTTTTTCTAAAGGTGCCTTTTTTCTCATTTAACTATAGAGATAGCCTAAACAATTACTGTAGCCTGGACACAAAACTTCTAGATGGCTAAAGGTAGGAGGGAATAATCCCACCCCAAATTTTGAATTTTTAAAATCCGTATTGTCAAGTAACTGCAGAACAATTGCCGCCTTAGTCAGTTAGTTGTAGTGATGACATTGTTTGTCTTTTTTGGAGAAAAGGAGGCTGAGGGGTGACCTCATTGCTCTTTGCAGCTTCCTGAAGAGGAGAAGTGGAGAGGGAGGTGCTGAGCTCTTCTCCCGGGGATCCAGTGATAGGACATGCGGGAATGGCTCAAAGCTGTGCCAGGGGAGGTTTAGACTGGACATTAGGAAGCATTTCCTTACCGAGAGGGTGGTCAAACACTGGAACAGGCTTCCTAGAGAAGATGGTTGATGCCCCAAGCTTGTCAGTGTTTAAGAGGCATTTGGACAATGCTCTTAATAATTTGCTTTAGCTTTTGGTCAATCCTGAAGTGGTCAGGCAGTTGGACTAGATGGTCATTGTAGGTCCTTCCAACTGAAATTATTCTATTCTATTCTATTCTATTCTATTCTATTCATTCAAAGATATGCAGTTATTGTTAGGAATTTTTTATTAATTTTTTTGTAACTACTTTGTTGATATGTAT
The DNA here is from genome assembly GCF_026419915.1 of Harpia harpyja. NCBI lineage: Eukaryota > Metazoa > Chordata > Aves > Accipitriformes > Accipitridae > Harpia > Harpia harpyja. Next base: position 13,419,407 of record NC_068942.1, on the reverse strand, counting down.
GCAATTGTATTTTGTCAGTAAAGATTAAAATATACTCTTGTGGGTAGTATTTTTTAATATAAAGGAAAAAATAATCAGAAAGTAACCATGAAATTTATTACACAAATATAACAAAGTGAGTATACTTATTATTTTTAACCCTATTTCTTAAATAAACGAGATCCATGATTATGCCCCGTTCATTAAAGGAAGAATAGTTTAAATTGCACGATTAAATGAAGAATAGTTTAATTTATGTATTACTCCTATATAATCAGTTGCCAAGATTTAGGCTAACCTGATTTTTCAGTATGGTGATATCAACCATTTCCAGTCTGTTTGCTGAAGGTACTAAATTGAAAAGGGCAAAGGGCTCAATCAGTGCTTATGGTTAGATTCTCTGATATGTCCTCGTCATTTCTGACTGTTCAGGCAGTGGATGAAAACCTGAAATCTCTCATAAATCCTGTGGTGAGAATTCTCCCAGAGTGAGGGATCTGTCAAGCAACTATAGATTAATTATAATTGGTTTTTGTACCTTCAGTCTCTGCAGAAAACGAAAATGTCTGGAATGGACTATATTCTCAATATCCCTAATGAGCAATAGTTCTTGTGGACCTGGACCATCTGCCAGAAACTAGAGTAGCCTCTTGGATGATTTGAGTTAGGCTGAGGGTGAAGTTATGGCAAAATATACCAAAGCTCTTACTGAAAATTCATTTTCACCTTCTTTCGGAAAGAAAAAAAGGAAGATTCTTTTATATACAGATGGACAAGGATGACCAAAAACATACTTTAGTGCTACCAGTATGACAACTGATTTTATATTGCCAGAGCTTAACACATTTGTAAGCAATAATATGCTTTCTGACTTGATTCCTGAATAAGGCTGCTAAAGGGCACACTGCCAAATAGTTATAGGGAAAAAAAAAGGTAGTATTGGCCCAGAACATGACCATCTCACAACAGAAGTGTGCATAGCCCACAGGGAAAGTAATAAGAGATAACTGGAAAAGCAGAACTTCTAGATAACATAGACCTTATGTGAAAATCAGGTTAATTTAAACAATTAAGGACAAAGTCTTCAGGCAAAGGACCAGAAAAACATTCGGTATATATTTTTTTCTAATGTAGCCTCCCCTGAGGATCCAGCTTAGAGTACTGAAATAAATATGTGATTTCCAGAATTCAGATTTGACACTACCCATTTAACACTTATCATATATATTATGTAGTTACAGAACTGAAAGACATCCTTAAACCAGTACAGCTTTAATATGTATTAATAAAGAGATTAATCTGAGAAGATTAATCAAGAGGCAAGGTTTGAAGTATTTTGGGTTTTTTTGTGTATTCTGACCATTTCTTTGTTTACTATATAGGCCCTTCACTCCTAATGCTCAAAAAAAAGTAACATGTATATCCTATTTCCTGCATCACACTGTTGTGCCAGTTGCTTTACTTCTCTTTACTTCTCTTTACTTCTATCTGTAAATTAATGACAGAGAAAAGATCATGAGTCTAAGGGCCATCTTATTCAAAAAACTGAGCAAACTTCTAAGTCTGTCAATTTCTTTCATGAGTTAACGCCTTTAACATGAAATTTTGTACAAAACCCACATTATACAAAAAATACATCTCTTAAAGTTGTCCCAATTCTTAAAAAGTGTAAGAATACTACCTACTCAACATGAAAAAGGACTGACACTGAAATTTTGTAACAAAATTTACATAAAGTAAATGATAAAACAGATGCGCTCGGGTCTTTTTTCAAAGCAAAAAACCAAGCAAACGAACTTACCTGATCCTAATATCCATCAAATTAATATCAGGGGAAAAATCTGAAAAAAACTATGATTCTTTGAAGTATCCATCTTCAAGATTTGAATACTATTTTTGGTAATCAATTAACCAGAAAAATAATTAATCTATTTAATCTCTTAATTAAAATTAATTAGTTAATTACTTTTATAATGGAGCTTAAAAGGATCACGTTCTCACAAACAAGAGTCCTGTTTTAATTTTGACTTCTATTACCTGAAACTTCCTTTTCTTATTTAGGTAAAGGGATGTACCTACTGATATTTTTAGGTGAATGGTAAATTCTAGTTTTCGTCACTAAGATTCTAGCTCTAGGCTTCTGAAGAACAGCTTCACTGTCATTTGATTTTGTTATTTACAGGAAAGCTTTGTCAACAAGGAGACTGCTTTCCCAGTCTTCTTGGACAATTTTTCAGGAAGTAGTGAAAACTTTGGTCTTAGTATTTATTTATCGCAAGAAAACAGAAATGATATGCTACTCAGATCTCATATTCCAGCTGACATCACCAGTACTGATTATTTGCCGTCTTCAGTGTATACATTGCCTATTTAGAAGTGATTTGATGCAGTCCAAGTTGATAAAATGAACTTCGGTCATCCAAAGGAGGAAGTTTTTTGAAACATAGTTAAGTGAGATTCTGGGGGAAAATGATATTAAATTGGCAAGAAGAATGAATGTCTGCAGGTGACAATTCAGTGTCTCTACTGTAGGTGTCAGATAGCTGTGTGTAGTCACCACATTAAAAAATTGAATCTCTTCCACTAAATTGCTTCAAAAAGACCATGAAATTCATTGTCTTGCATAAGATATACACCAGACATTGAGTACGTTAAAAAAGCATATACCAGGCATGAAGGGAATGGCAATAAAAATGCAGGTTGGGTCCTTCATCTAAAGGCATTCTGTAGTAAATTTCTCACTTCCGAAAAAAGGCACTTCAGCAGCTAACACACACACACACACACACACACAAAACCCAATCCAATGAAAACCAAATAGAACTAACTATTGATGACTGGGAGCACAAAACAAATGCTTCAGTTAACTTATGATGGTTTGAACACATTTGAAATCACCTGTAATCTATTTAGCTGAAGTAAAGGCCAAAGGGGTGTGTGAGAAGGAAAAGCAGTTACATAGTTGTCTTGTATGTGGAATTTAATTATCTTGTCTGTGGAAAACCATTCCTTTCAGCAAGGAATTACACACTCTGGTGAAGTTTTGCAATTAATACAAACAAATACTTTAATTATAGACTGCTGTCATTGACAATGCAGATAGCAGTGGTAATATGCCCTGCAGGATTTAAGCAACTTGTCAGACACAGTCAGAAAGATAGATCTCATTTTTAAAGCCCACTAAGACATTACCTTTTAAAGTAACTATTTAACATTTTTTTTGAGTCCAAAATGTACCAAAGACTTTCAGGGTGTTTAAAATCACTTAACATAGATATTCAGTGCCTACCAAACATAATAGAAACTAACAGGACATCTCAGAAAGTCAAAAGAAGAGTGAAAAACTAGAAGTCTGTTTCAAAAATACTTCTGTGACTTTTCTCTCACAAAAACAAAGGCAGTATGTCTACCAAACTAGAGGAAAAAAACACCAACAATTCTATTACTTGTATATAAACAGATTTCATATCTGTAAGGTAAGGATAATAAGCTTATTTCATAAGCTATGGATGTTACAGAAATCTATGGTGAAAAAAATGAAAAGATTCATGTAGCTGATACTGAAAATAGGTGAGACCTAAAAGAGGTGTGCCTGTCTTTGCTAGCTGTTGCAAGAGAATAATATAAAATGGCACTACATTAAGCAAGCAACTGCTCTCTGATAGCATCTTGGTTTCAGAAGGCAACACTCACAGAACTTTCCATGCAGCACTTTTATTAGACTCCCTCTTAAATTCTTTCTTTTCAGCAAGCAACTGAGCAGCTGAAAAAGAATCCCCAAAATAACTTCAAAAGAATCAACCATCTACTTCAGACCCTTATTATCTGTGTGCAATGACATTTTCTCAAGCACTAACTAATAATAGAAAAGAAGGGTTATTATTTATTTCTATACAATGACTTCATGGATATTGAAATGTTTTTATGATTTATTAAAAGATTTTCTTACATGTTTAGATTTTATATTCCTGGAGAGGAGGACTGGGTAAACAGAGAGAGATGAGAGTGATATTTACTTAGGAATTGAAGGTTCTCAACATTAATTGCCTGCCTTAAGATGGGTTCTTACATATCCATTTGAAATACCAGAGTTAAATGTTTCCTTAAGTTTTGTAAGATTTAGCAGAGCACTCATTTTGTTCAGAAACTCTTCCCCTGCTTCCTAAATGCTTATAGCAATCTCTGAATTTCACAAATTTCACTATGTTCTCCATAAAATTCCTTTACCCAACTATGAGATATTGGGACACAATTGTATACTGATTTTACAATAATATATTTAGTTTTAACTTACCTGGAGTAGAAAGCCCACATCAAGGAAGATTCACTCTTACAATGAGATGGTTGCTAGAAACCCTTTATACAGAGCAATATAGAAGCAATTGTAACTAAAATAAAAGATGCAAGCTATTTTGTTTCTTTTACCATAGTCCTTTGTTCTTTATGGGTAAAGTGATCATAATTAATTGTTATAATTATTTTGAAGCCTGTCTTTTGGTATCTATTGACATCTGGCAAAGAACCTCATATGGCAAAAGCTCATAGGTAGGATTCCCTTCCGAGCAGATGGAGTCAGGGTGATATATTTGGGACATCTCAAATGTAAGATAAACTGGTTTTTGGGAGATTAGTTGTCGTGGTTTAACCCCAGCCAGCAACTAAACACCACGCAGCCGCTCACTCATTCCCCCCCACCCAGTGGGATGGGGGAGAAAATCGGGAAAAGAAGCAAAACCCGTGGGTTGAGATAAGAACGGTTTAATAGAACAGAAAAGAAGAAACTAATAATGATAACACTAATAAAATGACAACAGCAATAATGAAAGGATTGGAATGTACAAATGATGCGCAGTGCAATTGCTCACCACCCGCCGACCGACACCCAGCTAGTCCCCGAGCGGCGATTCCCCCGCCCCCACTTCCCCGTTCCTATACTAGATGGGACGTCCCATGGTATGGAATACCCCGTTGGCCAGTTTGGGTCAGGTGCCCTGGCTGTGTCCTGTGCCAACTTCTTGTGCCCTTCCAGCTTTCTCGCTGTCTGGGCATGAGAAGCTGAAAAATCCTTGACTTTAGTCTAAACACTACTGAGCAACAACTGAAAACATCAGTGTTATCCACATTCTTCGCATACTGAACTCAAAACATAGCACTGTACCAGCTACTAGGAAGACAGTTAACTCTATCCCAGCTGAAACCAGGACATTAGTTGAGTCCAGGAAGTCTGGTCGAAGCAAGCAATGGTGAATGGAACTATTCAGTTTACCTATTCTTCCCTTTAGGAAGAGATGATATTTTTTTTGAACTGCTATCTAATAGACATGCTGTATGAGGCAGATTGTGGCCTGAGGGGAGCCAAATGTACCTGTTCCAGCAATTCCTGTAATTACCAGTTTATAAGTAGTTCAGAGAAGATCTCTTTCTCTTTTCTGTTGAACCTGTTTTGCTTTGTATGAAATACATAAAAGCTCATCCAACCAAGACATATTAGGTAAGAAAAATATTCATTCTTATGGTTAGGAGCAGCCCAGGAGCTATGGAGCGTACCTAGGGGCTGGCAAGACTCAGCATCCTTGCCTCGTGCCTGTCATTAGATGAACATTTCCTCTCATGACTGTTAAATATATGATGTATGAACAGGGCTGTGGACAGCTGCAATGTAAGTTGGGAGGAGGGTTATGGGAAGGTGCCATTGTGTCACTGACCCAGAGTATATATGTGACTCCAAACAGTAGGAAAGATCACAAACCTTTGTATTCCCAAAAGGAAATCTGTATATGGTAAATTTACTGGATAAAAGACAGGAACCCAGATTTTCCCTTCTTTCTAGATTAGGGAGACATTTATTTGCATTTTACCTCTCTCCCTCTCCCTGACATACTTTTCCTACCTCATACAAATGTGTACTGAATGTTTCACTGTTTCATGTGATTTAAACAAGTTCAACAGTGGAAGATAATATCATTGCCTCTTTCATCTTCATTTCAGCTTATGTCTTTAATGTGATTACACAGTGGGTTCAGACTATTTATTTAGTGTGATCTTGAAAATGCTTATAAGTTTGAATGTTTAATTCTTATATTTACACCTAAACTGCCAATCAATGCTTATAATTAATTACAAAATATTATTGAGCATTTACCATTCTGTACACTTGTAATTTAAAACCTTTTAAAGGAAATCAGAAATGGTTTCAAAATTATTCATTTAAAGCAGCGGGTGAACAATTTTTCAGCTAAAAAGTTGATGGGTTTATTCATATATTTATAAAATATTGTTTGCCATAAACTGTTCAACTAGCTCCTGAAACATAATATAACATCCTCCGGCCATCCATTTTTCAAAGTATTGAAACAAACATCTACTCAGTCTTTCTAATACAAATAGTTTTTATTGCTATCCTTTCCAGATGTCTTGTAATTTGCGTTCCTGAACACATTCAAAAATTAAAATGAGGGTTTGGGGTAAAATGTGGAAAATACAGTAATGCGATGGGAAAAAATAGTCTGCCTAGCTCAGTCCCAGTCCATCACATTTGACTGACTGTTAAGAAACTCAGAAACATCTGCTCTGCTCATTGGATTTTTCTTAACAAAATCATGGGTATTTTCAAGCGAATCATTGCCAAAGCCATTAGTCAATAATGGTTACTTGTAGTAACTTTAGCATTTAAATGTTAAACAAACATTAGGGGGAAAAAAAGTATATTTTGAAAGCTCTGAAGTGATATAATTCTACCATACTATGGCTTGATAGAACAAATCCATTGTTTAACTGTTCTTCAGAATAAAACATGCAGCATAGATAACATAATATTACATATATACTATAATATATACAATAAATTGTAAATTTTTACTACTGCTGCTGATTTTTTTTTTTTTTTTTTTTTCAGATCTCATCTTAGAATCAGCTCAATTGTTTTGGTATCTAAAACATTCTCATGAAACAGCCCATGTATTACATTTTTCCTGAAGTTAAAGCTGCTAAGAAAGAAGTATACTAAAACTTATCAACTCGTGAAACTTTATCAACTACAAATAACAGAGGTGGTTGCCAAAAGAAAGTGATATTATTGGTTCTGTAGCTATACAGTTAGCAGTTTAGAAGAAATACATTGGGAGTGGGGACAAGGGAAAAATAAAATCCTACTGAGAGGTTTCATTCCACCTTCCTTTTAGGAAAAACTATGCTGAAGATGACAAGAAATTTCCCAGGGAAAATGTTTTATTTAAAATTATGTCCATAATTTACATACTTTCATTGAAATCCAAGAGAACAACCTAGACTAGAATCCCTGAGAATCTATTTTGTATAAGCTCTGGGTTCTTCCTCAGAGCAACGTTTGGAAAAGCTAATACTTCCTGTTATTATCAAAAGTCCTAGGGAAAAATAATTTCCTCCAGTTCTGATCAAACACTGCCCATTGTCTTGTATTCTCTGGTCAGACATAATTCTTGCTGCCAACAGTTTACAGTCTTGGCATAAACTTAATGTCAGTTGTTTAAGTGCTATTAGCTGAACCAGTAAACCAATAAACTGTTGTTCTTTTGCATTCTCTTACCACTAAGGATACTAAGATTCAAAGTATTAGCCATATCAGTATGTACAACATCCAACAGAGAGATAGAGATACAGAAGTAATATCTGGTAACATATTTGGCATAGACATTATGCGATCTGTCTGTTTTAGGCACATGTCTTTTTTCCCTCCTCCACATTGATGAAAACATTTCCACTGTTAAATTAGCTTTCTTATCGGCTTTTCCTTTTTCTCCCCCGTGTCCTGCCTCATATTCTGCCTTTTTTTTTCCTGAGAACAAAAAAGTAATTTCTTTTCTGAATATTTCAATCTCAGCCTTCTTGGATAGCAAGCCCACATACACATTTGTTGTTCTCTGTTTACAGATATAGTGTATTATGATAGATTTTCAAACTCAGCTTGAATTCTGCCATTTCTCATGGTATAAGTACATTCTTTGACCTCTGAAACATAGCTTTCCTTGCTGAGTAATCCATTCTTCAAATTGTAGCAGACCCCTTGTTTGCTTACTCCTCAGATATTTTCTAAAGCAGCAGTTGATCTATTTATTCTGGAGATCTTCCCAGAACCACAAACAGGATTGGAAGAGATTCCAGATAGCACTCCCTTGCCACAGGATCAGGATCAGCTATGTTTATGTCATTCCTGGTAGATGATTGTCTATCTCCTTCTGTAAAAAAAGCTTCAGTGCAAAGTTTTGTTTTCCTCCTTTCCTGGATACAAATTTCAATTATAATCAAGAATCATATATTAAAGGTGTTGCCCTCCTCCTCCCCCTCAAGTAAGAAAAATGACACCTCAGCTGCACAGAATTCAGAAAATAGATCCAGGAGTACCAAAGCCACCTGCCATGAAATTACACAGCTTGCCAGAAATAGGTATTGATTCTTATCATAAACTCACCACAGAAAAAGCCAGTCAAATGGCAAAGATGGATCGGCAATTGCAAGTTCTACAACAGTACTAAGGAAAGCTGACACCCCCTAAACCCCCACCCCCCAAAGCATAAGACAAGTAATTTTTTGTTCGGATAATTTTCACAGGGAAGGCAGGATAGTATAATTATTTAAATGAAGATTAATGTGTGTGTAGGTGGATACTCTTTTCACTTCAATAGCACTGGTAAAATTCAGAGAGCAAATACTCACTACATCCGTAATATCTGAAGTTGCATTTAACCAAACCCTTTCTCTCCTGGCTTTCATATGCTTCAGCTCCAGGATATCTCCGAGGTATTTTTGAGATAACATCTGTTGTCAGTTATCTTAGAATTAGTGTTTAACTTCACTGACTTTGTTCACATAATGTTTGTATTGTCATTATTACTTTCTTTATCTTTTATCCTGTCTTGAGTTCTTACTGCATCTCAGAGTTAAACATTCCTTGTTATTCAAATGGCTCTGCTCCCCTTTGGGCTTCTGTCAGTGGTGGGCATGAGCACTTACAAAATTTAGCTTGCATAGTTTGTTTATAGGCTCTGCCTTCTAATGAGAGATAATTGATTTTATTAAGACTGTCTTATGTGTCTCTTTGCTTTCTATATTTCTATCAGATTGAAGATCACGTATTTTTGTGCAATCAGTCTGTTTTCATGCTGTAAGTCTGCTCTACAGAAGTCACCTACCTACTTGCCTGTCCCTTTCATGTAGTACATAGGTAAGAGACAGTATTGCAAATTAAGTGACGTATGGTAAAGGTATTTGGCATTTATATGAAGCTCTCCAAGTGCTTTTCCACTCTTGCAGCACAGAGCCCTGTATTTCAACTTCTTGGAAATGAACACTATTCTGAGAACTGCCTCTTCATTTAAAAATCCTTTTGTTTTGTTTGAATCGTGAACTTGATGCAGAAGTTTGATGCCACTATGCAGCCTCTCCATTTCTGTGATACAGTGACAGAAGGGAGTGGTCCCTCCCAGGGATTATTTAAATTCTAGCCAGCACCCTGTTTTTCCAGGTAAAAAAACCCCAAACTACTTCACCTGATACAATAGTATTAGGGACCCTTTCAAAACTTCTCTCCTCAGTTTTCCTTGATCTTTACAATGGTATCAACAATATTTACTGGTTTTATTATTTACTGACTACTGCCCTTTGAAATAAAGGCAATGTTAACGCATTATCTTCAATAGATTTTTCTAAAAAAATCTTCATTCTTTAAGAAAGTTCTGATTTCTTTCATGGTTTTAATGAATGCCATAACTAAGAAGTGGGTGGGTTTGGTTTTGGGATTTTTTTTGTGTGTTTTTGTTTGTTTGGTTGGTTGGTTGGTTTTTACTTCTGCACTTGTCTTAAAAAGGGTATTTATCTTAGAATTTTTCTCTGCTTGGAACCATCATTACAGCAAACCTTTCTTCCTGTACTTATCAATCATCACCAGCTTAACACATATTATACTAATAAGTGCTCAGAAATTCATTAGCATTTTATTGGTTCTGTATTATTTGCCTCAATAGGTTAATCCTCATACAATTAGATCACTCCAGTACAGAATCATACTAAGATTGCACTTAAATTGTGTTGACATTCTAACCCTGAAATTGTTTACTCTTCATACATGTTTCTGGAAAACTGCTGCCCCAAACAACGCCGATTTCTATCTTGTGTACAACATACTGTGTGGTTACCTTTTCCCTCCTCAAAACACATCCACTGGAATTGGGGTAATTGTCACTACGTCTTTCATATGTGTAGTGGTTACCTTAATATTCATAAAAATCTCAGAGGTTTAGAAAACCATTATCAGATAATTTGCAAATCCTCATACCCTCAGGGATTTCTCCTTATCTTAAGAGGCAGGTATGTGCTTCCTCACATTCTTGATATCCTTGAAAGGTAACAGTATTATTTCATTTTGTCATTTAATTCTGTTATTTTAAACTAGAATTGCCTATTTGTGAAAAGCTAGGTGTGGCTGAAACAAGTGGTAGATTTAAATTTTTAATACTACTATTCCTTTTCCTTTCCTTTCCTTTCCTTTCCTTTCCTTTCCTTTCCTTTCCTTTCCTTTCCTTTCCTTTCCTTTCCTTTCCTTTCCTTTCCTTTCCTTTCCTTTCCTTTCCTTTCCTTTCCTTTCCTTTCCTTTCCTTTCCTTTCCTCTCCTCTCCTCTCCTCTCCTCTCCTCTCCTCTCCTCTCCTCTCCTCTCCTCTCCTCTCCTCTCCTCTCCTCTCCTCTCCTCTCCTCTCCTCTCCTCTCCTCTCCTCTCCTCTCCTCTCCCTTCATTTGCTTTGCTTTTTGCTTCGTCATTCTGCTTTGCTCTGTGTTGCTTTCCTCTGCTTTGCTTTCTCTTATCACAATTTCACAGTTTTCTGGTCTGCAGATAAAGAATGGACAACTGTTAAATACACCCCTATTTGCATACTTCTTTTTTGTTTTGTTTTGCTATGATGCAAAGGTTATTAATTTAATTTTTTAAATTTTCTTCCAACAGTATTTATTTCTGATTTCAAGAAGCAGCTAGAACAGACTTTCTCTGGATAGCACAATCTGCTTCTGAGCATGAAGTTTAGAATCCAAGACAGTGTAATGTTCAGTGCAGTCTCCCCATCCACAAAATAAAACCTAAAAGCAAATTTCTCCTACTTCATAGAAAATTATATTAAAAGCCCCCTATTAATTACCTATTTCTGATCTCCTTAATTTCTTTGGCTACCACTCATTCTTCAAATAAGCAGCTGCTAAGTGAGATTTTTTTAAAAAAAGTTGCAAATGGAGGTGAAAATTATACCTTTTCATGATGCTTCCCTCCTTCCTCATCTGACACTAAGTTCCTGTTAGATATGCATATACACAAAGAGGTGGATTAGCATGAAAACATAGTTCAAAAAACTGTTTCATGTCTTAACCATCATGACTTCCATGTTGGAGCTTTCAAGCAAAAGAAACAAGGCTCTTAATACTGCCAAAATGCTAAAGCATCACTTTTTTTTTTTTTAAAGGGAAGAAGTTAGTGTGAGTACAGTTACACAGAGATGGAAAATATGTGGGGGCAATACCTGCTTGATGATCAGGAAAACCTTTTTTTATTTCGAAACAGGTGTTTTCAGAATTGAATTGTCCCTAGCATCATCATTTTCTGCTGTTGTGATTGAGATGCTGCCAAAGATTCAATTTTGAAAATGTCTCCATGAAGAACGGAACTAACTAGTTATAAAGAAATGATTCTACTTACAGCTGAGTTTTGATAGAACCTTTAAGCAGAATAAAACCAATTTTGCTTTTTTCCCCTTAGGTTTCCTGTTTTTTTTTTTCCTCAGTATAACTTTGAAATAAAAAGCTGTGACCATGTCAAGACTTTTCTGAGCAAAAAAATTTGTTTGGCTTAAAGATTTGACTGAAATGACCAAGTTCAGTGATCAATTTTCTTGGTTTTATCTTGTTATCAATGCTGAAGTCTTTTGTATTTTATTAACATAAATTTATATATTTCATGTATACATTTTTGAGAACATGAGATTTGTGACTTGATGATTCTGGAGTTTGTAGTCAATATGAACATTGAATGTTCAAATAAATACAATAAAACCAAAAAGCTATTATAAAAATATACTCATTTCTGTTTAAAAAATAATCATCCCCACTGTGTTTCCAGAACATGGTTTAGTGGGCATGGATTGTGGTTGGACTCGATGATCTTGAAGGTCTTTTCCAACCTAAATGATTCCATGATTCTACATGGGGACAGCACATATCATTCAGACTGTAAAGAGTAAAACTGATTGATGTGATCCAGAAGGTAACTGACTTCAGTTAGTGAATCTTTGATTCACAGAATGACAGAATCATTTCATTTGGAAGGAACCAGTTTGAGTTCATATCCAATTCCCCAGCTCAAGCAGGGTCACCTAGAACAGGCTGCCCAGGACCATGTTGAGTCAGATTTTGAATATCTTTGAGGGCAGAGATTCCATAACCTCTTTGGGCTACATGTGCCAGTGTTTGACCACCCTCACAGTAAAATCCATTTTCTTATGCTCAGATGGAACTTCACGTGTTTTAATTTGTGTCCATTGCCTCTGGTACTGTCAGTACAGAGAAGAACCTGGCTCCTTCATTGTCATTACCACCCATCAGGTGTTTATAAATTGTAATAAGATCCTCCCTGAGTCTTCTCTTCTCCAGACTGAAGAGTCCCAGGTCTCTTAGCCTTTCTTCATATGAAAGATGCTCCAATTCCTTAGTCATTTTCTTGACCCTGCACTGGACTCGCTCCAGTAAGTCTACGTCTTTCTTGTACTGGGGAGCCCAGAACTGGACACAGTACACCAGTTGGTTCCATGGGTCTAACTTGAAGATAAGAAATCTGTTATTTCAAACAGAAATGTTAAAATATATATTTCCGGTAAATATAATATTTCATTATGAAATTAGCATATTACTGGATTGTAATTTTTAACTTAATTTTAAATATTAAAATGAAATTTGTAACTTTCCATAGTAACGAAATGCTAAGATCAGAACCATTAAAAGTAAACCAGTTATTTTAAAATTCCTCATCAGTTCCAAGTTTTGCAGATCAGTGAGGTACTTTATCTCCAAAAGCTAGTCTCTGAGATTACATCAAAAATGTGGTAGCTTTTAACCTACAATGACCATTTAGGCATGTCATAAAGGAAAAGACTATTAGATTTGATTGCAATATTGGAAGGCACTTTTGTTTTTGGGTTGGGATTATGTTACTTAGCTTCATTAGGTGAAGAATATGTTACTTTTAAGTGTCTAATTTACTTCCTATAATTAAAAGAAGAAAAAGTATGGAGTCAATGAAGCAGATACTTGTAAACCATTATTGCCATTATAGCAAATAAACAGGGCTAATAGCATCCATTTAAAAAGGAACCAGATTACCTACTATTTATTCAGAGAAGAAGAAAAAGAAGACAAAAGTATTACATTTAATGAAATTGCATGAGAACAAAGAGGTAAAAGTGAGTGATTTAATGGACTGCCATCAAACTAATGTACTCCTTGGTACTGCAGAAGTGGACCCTCTTTCCAATCCTCACACATATCTCCTGATATACACATAATGAAGTAAATTCCCAGTGAGATGTACATTGTCTGTGATACAGTCATCTTACTGTCTGGGAAATATTGCAAAAATCATGGGAACGGCTCCTTTTCTGTTTTCTCTGATTAATATTTTTAACTGTTTTTTTCTAAGAGAGACTGTGCATATGCCTTTATTTTGTAAATGAAAAGAAATTGTACTAACTAGATTATAAAGGGCAAAATACCACTATTACTTCATTGCTAGCAATAATAGCAGTAATAATCCCCTCTCCCTCCTGCCCCCCCCTCCAATTTTAATAATTCAGGTAATTTTTGAAGGAGATTAAGATCAACAAATTTCAAAGAAAAAATTACAGTTGAAGAATTGCCTCAATTCAAGTCTCATACTCTCCCAGTGAGGCCCAAGATTTCAGCACCATTCATGAAATATGTCTGGGGGCTCTAACACCTGTGAGTTTGTGAGGATTCGCAGGGAGGACTCACCATTGCACAGGCACAGTACACTGCCTGGTGTGCCCAGGCCTAGTAAATGTGTGGTTCATAGTTAGCACAGCAGGAAAAGAGACCCACAAAGACTGTACAGAGTTATAAAGTTCTGGATGGAATTGGCTCCACCATCTCCAAGGTAAGAGCTGCCCTTGAATATAAACAGTATTCTTTCCTTTTGATTTTCTTGAGGCATTGGAATAGAAAATCCCACAGGTATCAGCTATAGCATAAAGAAAAGCATTTATGATTTAAGGGGCTGGGGGGGGGGGAGAGAAAAAACTCTTTCCAAAGCAAAAACTATTTGATTTAATTCCTCTCTTATTCATTCTTCTCTTATTTGTCTCTGTCCTCCAACACCACAATCATTCTCTTTCCCTACAAATACAGTTGCATTTCCTCATGTCACTTCAAGTTTGAATTGTCCTCCGTAGTTCAATCTCAATCTAAGTCCAAAATTAAAGCTCTGTTGTGTTTTTTACACTTTTTATACTTCAAATAAAAAGAAGGGGGTTTTTTTTGTTATCTAAATAGAACAGCTAAACTAGAAAGTCATTGGAGGTAAATGGTACAATTACATAAGCCTATAGCAAACTAAAGCAAATAAAAGCAAAATCTTATATGAAGTTTAAAGAAAATCCATTAATTCAAAGTAGCGTGTTTATTTTTGGAATCCAAATGCTCTTATTATTCAATGTCTAATTGGTAGAACGTTGGCATGTTCAATACTCACTTAACTGCATGGAATCCTTGTAAAACACCTGCCTACAGATACTCACTCACTTAAAATACCTAAATTTCCTACAAAGCATTATGACTGCATCTGCTCCCACAGTATTCCTGTTAAAAGTTTTGACAGTTTGGAAATCACTCACAACAATTTGAGGTATGGAGGAACTATGAAAGTCTTTCTCTGAAGCATAACTTCATAAAAGAGTGGTATTACAGCTGATAATCTGCTACCCAAAGAAAGATTTGTTCGTATTTGTTTTCTTCCAAAAGAAATGCTAAAGTTTGAACTTGAACTTGTATGAAGTTTTTCTCCCAGAAAGATTTGGATTCTGCCTCAACGACTAAAATAACTTCTTGTATATTGCTAGTGGAGTTTTTTTCCCCTCCTTGGTGTAAAATTTGTTGTGCTGTGAACTGTCAGGGTGGTTAGTGGGAGGTGTGTGTCAGTTTTAATATTGAGTAAATATGTTACAAATATGAAAAGGATTTAAGGGAAAGACACAGGTGTTGAATGTCTTTGAGTGCCGTGATGTGTGTCCTTAAGAAACAGTTAAATCCAAAATGATCCTATGTGGTTGTATTTCTGCAGAAGACTACCTACAGATTAATATTCTGTACCGGGTTTATGTGGCAAGGTTCTGGTATTGGGGGGGCTGCAGGAGTGGCTTCTGTGAGGAGACCCCAGAAGTTGCCCCCATGTCAGACAGAGACAGTTCTAGCAAGCTCCAGGATGAATTCACCGCTTGCCAAAGCTGAGCCCATCAACAACGTTGGTAGTGCCTATGTGCTAACATATTTAAGAAGGGGTAAAAATCACTTCACAATAGCACCTGGAGAGAGTGAAAATACATGTAAGAAAATACTATGCAGACACTAAGGTCAGTGAAAAATGAAAGGGAGGAGATGCTTCAGGCACTGGAACAGAGATTCCCCTGCAGCCCGTGGGGAAGACCATGGTGAGGCAGGCTGTCCCCCTGCAGCCCAGGGAGGTCCACGGTGGAGCAGATATCCACCTGCAGCCTGGGGAGGACCCCACGCCGGAGCAGGTGGAAGTGTCCTGAAGGAAACTGTGATCCTGTGGAAAGCCCATTGTCGTGGTTTAACCCCAGCCAGCAACTAAACACCACGCAGCTGCTCACTCATTCCCTCCCACCCAGTGGGATGGGGGAGAAAATCGGGAAAAGAAGCAAAACCCGTGGGTTGAGATAAGAACGGTTTAATAGAACAGAAAAGAAGAAACTAATAATGATAATGATAACACTAATAAAATGACAACAGCAATAATGAAAGGATTGGAATGTACAAATGATGCACAGTGCAATTGCTCACCACCCGCCGACCGACACCCAGCCAGTCCCCGAGCGGCGAATCCCTGCCCCCCACTTCCCCGTTCCTATACTGGATGGGACGTCACATGGTATGGAATACCCCGTTGGCCAGTTTGGGTCAGGTGCCCTGGCTGTGTCCTGTGCCAACTTCTTGTGCCCCTCCAGCTTTCTCACTGGCTGGGCATGAGAAGCTGAAAAATCCTTGACATTAGTCTAAACACTACTGAGCAACAACTGAAAACATCAGTGTTATCCACATTCTTCGCTCTGAACTCAAAACATAGCACTGTACCAGCTACTAGGAAGACAGTTAACTCTATCCCAGCTGAAACCAGGACACCCATGCAGGAGCAAGTTTTCTGGCAGGACCTGTGACCCTGTGGGGGGACCCACACTGGAGAAGGTCAAGAAGGACTGTATCCCATGGGAGGGACCCCACGCTGGAGCAGGGGAAGAGTGTGAGGAGGAAGGAGCAGCAGAGATGAAGTGTTATGAACTGATCACAACCTCCACTCCCCATGACCCTGTGCTGCTTGGAGGGGACGAGGTAAGAGAAGTTGGGAGTGAATTTGACCCTGGGAAGAAGGGAGGGTTGGGGGAAGGGCTAGATTTGTTCTTATTTCTCACTACCCTACTCTTTTTAATTGATAATAAATTAAATTAATTTCCCCAAGTTGAGTCTGTGATTTGCCTGTGATGGTAATCAGTAAGTGATCTCCCTGTCCTCATCTTGACCCATGAACTTTTTCATCATATTTTTTCCTCTGTCCTTTGGGGAGGGGGAGTGATAGAAGGGCTTGCTGGGCACCTAGTGGCCAAGGTCAACGCACCACATATTCTTACGTCAGGGAGTGTGTGGCAAAGATTGGTTTCCACCAGGGAAACTCCAAAGAGCTATTCAAGTCAGACAGGTGAAAAATGCAGTAGCCAGCTGAAGGTCTTGCAATCCACATAGTTGTTTACAAGATTGTTTCCTATCTTGTGAAAAGTACAACTGAGGGTCTAGAAAAAGGGATCATGAATAAATTTATCTTTCAAAAAGGAGTTAACAATTATGCAAACCATAGATTTAATTTTAAATGTCAAACATATGCAGAAGTACATTTGAGATCTGAAGCACTGAAGGCAAAATCTTTCCAAATAACACAGGCAAGGCTGTGTTAAAATGTTCTTGGGTTTGGAATTTATCCATGATATGTCATTTCCAAAGTGAGAGGAAAAAAAAGAAAAAACGGGAAAAAAGGAAGACTTAATGGTGAAGAAACCATCTGTATTATTATTATTATTATGCTCAATACAAATTCTTACAGACCAACTTTCTTTGTGCTGGAATTTGTGGCTATGCATTGCCTTTTTGACACAGAAGCTCAGCAAGTTGCTATTAAAGCTTTTTACCACATTATGTTCTTATGTATTCCAGGGAATGGATATTCTGGGAAACTGCTGGTGATTGCACTTTATGATGCTTTGTCTACTGGAATAGCTAATAAATTAAGCTTGTTTCATAATGTCCACAAGCAAAAAAGCCTGTGGAGTTCCACTAGTATAAAACTAGAATAGCACAATAGTGAATTATGTCTAAGGTTTCCTTTCCTCATTTTCTTTAACAGCTTGATAGATTGGCTTTGATTCTAACATATCTTCTTGTGATTTATGTTTTGGAGAAAAAGATTACTGAGGTAATAAAGCCCACAACTGTCAGTTTCTCAATGAATTTATTCTTTTCAGATGAAACATCTTATTTATGATTATATAAATTTTATTTAATAATGGAGTGTGAAAAAAAAGGATTTTTTTTCTACATTTGCTAACTCAAGCATTCAGCTGTCTTACCCCCAAAACGAAGAATATCTGGTGATTTGATTCTCATTCAGTTTTAGAAACTTATATGAAAAAACGAAAATGTGAACCAAGAGAAGAACAAAACAAATTGAAAAGCAGACAAAGAAGAAACTGTGGACAAATCTTAGTATTCAGATAAAAGTAGCAAACCCCTGACTATCTTCTGGTTTCTTTCAGAGAAAACACAACCCTGTCATCCAGGAAAAGCACAGTCACACAGCATTTCAATGCCTTGCCTTTCTCCTGCATACTCATATACTTATTCTAATTCCCTTTTAAAGCATTTGTAGACTTTTCCAACATTTGCTTTTTCTCTGAAAGCCTCTTTATTTTCTGTTACCATTTTCTGAATTATTTTTCATATACCAACAGGGCTCAGAATTGGTTCAGAAAACTAAGACCACTACTATGTCTGATACTTTATCACAGAGTGAAAACTTTCCCATACTGTAGCTGTATTCATAGTGTAAATTATGAGTACAATCATATTCTTCAATATCCATAGTTTATCATTAAGTTTATTGCTTTTCAGGGCATATAATAGATCTTAAAATCAATGATTCTATATCTAAATTAAGCAGTCCAGCATCTCTGCAAGAATTTCTTTGCCATTTCAGAAGATTAATAATAGTTTTACAAAGAAAAAAAAGTATCTAAAGATATGTATCTTGGAGGAAGGCAAAGTTAAGTTTTCCTCCTTGCATTTCTGGAACAACAGGTTAGTCCAGCCATAGAGATACAGTTCTGTAATGTGTTCACTAAGTTAATGAATTAATCCCTAATTGGAGTACTTTGCTCAGCTTGAAGTACTATTGCAAGCATGGCACAGATGTCCTATGTGATGCAGTAAGTCTACACCTCAAGTTCTTTGTAAAATGTGCTTTATAACATTTTCTTCTAATGTTGTAATAAATACAAAGATGATCTGAGATATTCAGAAGCGTGACAGTGAGCAACAGACATTGTATCCTAGTTACCACTATAATCCTGATGCTACTGCCTGTTGCCTGTGAGCAGGCCCTAGACATATTAAGCACGACAGCTGCCTTGCCTAGAATCATACAGTGCCAGGCACAAACACATGTTCTCAAGCAGCCTTTCCATTTTTTTAAATTGCTCTGCCTTTAGATGGTAAATTTAGGTATATATATATTAGGTAAATAGGTATTTTTAACATAACTTTTGAAAAGGGACTATATTAATCAACACCAAGTCACATTTTGTTGTAATAGTCTTGTAAAAAGGTACATGCTAATGTTCTGTTGATTGTGCCAGACTGTGTCTCTCTTTCTTTCCTCCTGCATTAGATTCAGAGTGCCCAAAATGGCAAGCTAAGGAAATTACTTTATCAGTGGCTTCTTCTTTGGCAGGCTTCACTGGCAATTGCGTTGCCTCCGGGTATCTCAGAGTAGTCTGTTGTGCCAATGGAGAGGATGCCTGGTACTCTTGAACATTACTTTCTTTTAATTCATCTCCCTTTCACAGAATTCTACCGTATGTAGGAATATATTTACTCTGAAGGGAAATTAGGATTTATGGAAAATACATCGTCTGCTTCTTCAATTTCCTAGAACAAAGGTCAACCAATCTTACACCTATGAATTCTCCAGTTGAATTTATTGGCCTAGTACTTAAACAGGAGAAGCTTTCAGTAATGGTCATGTAAGAAAAAAGTATGTTTTATATTTCAGAGATCTTACAAGACATAAGTTACGCTGTGATTTTCCGTCTTTTGAAAAGATACTGCCTCTGGTATCATGCAGGAGGAGCCCAAGAGATGCAATACATAGAAAAGTGTTAAGTTGCTTTTATTTTATGTTATTTTATTTTACTTTATTTTATTTTATTTTATTTTATTTTATTTTATTTCATTTCAATTCATTTCATTCATTTCATTTTTGTTTGTCAATGTGAGTTGTTTACACAAGGTATGGTTCAGAAGCTGGTCTTGCTGCTAACAGCCCCTCTGTCCCGATGTCCCAACAGTGATATACAACACAACAGTCCTGTATATTACTGGAAGATAATTAAAGCAGATATTTAGTGATTCAGATAATCACTAAAAAACCTCATATTGGGTTTATGTGGCAAGGTTTTGGTAGCAAGGATGGATGCAGGCGTGGATTCTGTGAGAAGACACCAGGAGCTACCCCCATGTTGGACAGAGCCAGTTCCAGCTGGCTCTAAAGCAGAACCACTATTGGCCAAAAATGAGCCCATCAGCAATGCTGGTGGTGCCTCTGTGATAACATATTTAGGAAAGGGTAAAAAACACTGTGCGGCAGCTGTGAGAGAGGAGCAAGAAAATGTGAGAGAAACAGCCCTGCAGACACCCAGGTCAGTGAAGGAGGAGGGAGAGGTGGCTCTCCAGGTGCCAAAGCAAACATTTCCCTGCAGCCCATGGAGGACCACATCAGAGCAGATATCTACTCTGCAGTCCATGGAGGACCCCACGCTGGAGCAGGTGGAGATGCCCTGAGGAAGCTGCAGCCCATGAAGAGCCCACGCGGCAGCAGGCTACTGGCAGGAGCCTTGGCCTGTGGAGAGGAGCCCACGCGGGAGCAGGTGCTCTGGCGGGAAGTACGGCTTGTGGGGAACCCACGCTGGAGCAGCGTTTCTGAAGGACTGCACCCTGTGGAAAGGAGACGTGCTGGAGCAGTTCTTGGAGAACTCCAGTACACAGGAAGGATCCACATTGGAGCAGTTTGTGGAAGACTGCATCCTTTGGGAGGAGTCCCACACTGGAGCAGGGGAAAAGTGAGGAGGAAGAAGGAGCAGCAGAGGCAAATTATTATGAACTGACTGCAACCTCCATTCCTCATTCCCCTGCACTGCTCCGCGCAGGGACGAGGTAGAAGAGTTAGGAAGAAAGGAGTGAAGTTGACCCTGGGAAAAAGGGGAGGAGTGGGGGAAAGATGTTTTTATTTTTGCCTTTGTTTCTCACTATCTTGCTCGATTTTTAATTTGCAATAAATTAAATTAATTTTCCCCCAGTCAAGTGTGTTTTGCCTGTGATGGTGTTTGGTGAGTGATCTCCCTAGCTTTATCTATGAGTCTTTTCACCTTATTTTCTGTCCCTGTCCTGATGAGAAGGGGGAGTGAGAGAGTGGCTTGGTGGGCATCTGGCAGCTAGCCAAAGGTAACCCACCGCAATGCTGTATGTCTGGACTCTTCCAAAATGCCATAGGTCAAAATGATTATTGTGCCTCAGCCTAAGTTTTCATATCAATTTCCCTGCTGTAATGGGGTGTGAAAATCAGAAAAGAATACAATGTGAGATACTTTAAATGAATTAAAACCATGTTTACTTAATAATTTTGAGAGCAGGTATTAGGCAGTTAATTAAGGAGTCATCTATATATGTTAATTTACTGAAGTACTGCATTTACCACAGCATCATTTCATTACCACAAAGATATGAAGACTTAGATTTTTTTTTAATATAAACCACATTTTCAAAGTATTGTGTAACTTTTAATCTGTTAAATTTCTTAGGAAGATAACTAAATTTCAAATATAGTCTCTTTTTTTGTTCTTTTAAAATTTTACTTAAAAAGAGAAACATTAGGAAAAACCACTCTATTACTAGTAATCTACAGTAGTAATTTTTTCCTTCTAACATTTTTATTATTACAGTTATGTCAATGATAAAGTTGTAATACTATTTAATCTGTTAACATTCTAATTTGAAAAAAAATGTAATTCTTAAACTTTGTTCATTTCTTATTGTGATAAATTTTAACTACCATCAAATCCATCTAGTTATTGCTTCATTGCAAGCTACTTCTTTGTAGTCATTTTGACTCTGACTTATGAAAAGATCCCAGACTTCATCTATATCTTCAAAGTTTGCTTGTTAAAAAAAGTTAACATTGAAATAAGCCTGCACATTTTTTTTTTTAAAATCAATAATCTTTTTCTTTATGGAGCTGAAATATGATGAAACAATTTTATCTAGTGAACATTATTAGGGATTTGCAATAGTGTCATCTGAAAATACAACTTAATTCTGTGGTAGAATATAAATTTAAAAACAGAGGTGGACCAGAAGAAACATACTTGCCACCAACCAGTAATTCTATAATGTTCAGAGGAACTGCTACAGTTATCTTGCAGTATTTGCAGAGAAGACAGTGAGGAGAAGCACCACCTATACCAAGAAAACCCTTATGAAAGAAACAGTTGAATGAGATGGGAAAGTGAAAGTGTACCAGCCTTTAGGTTGTGAAGTCTGTTGTTTTGAAAAACTGTCTCCATTTAGGCTGAACTTAAAAGACTGAACTTAAAAGATAATGTTGACATATTCCTAATCTTGAACAAATGACATTATTTATATAATTATTCATTGTTTTAAAGTGTTTACCTGCTGATTTTCTATATACTGTAAGCTGTTGTCTTGTATCAGCTCTTTATGTGAGAGACCTTGTAAGGACTGTTTTGCATTGGAGGTAGTATCAGGGCACTGTAAACTGCTTTCAGAAGCAAGTTGAACAATATTTTTCTCTCCTGTAGTACAAATCTTCAGATCCTTATGGTATATCACAGTCAATCACCGTGCTCTTGCTGTGAATCTTCACACCTGAGGGTGCATGAGGAAAACAGGTTCTGCACACAAGCCAAGCATTAAAACCACGTGTATGTCCAGCTTCTATGCACAAATTCAAAGTGAGCACACCTTGAATAAATACAAATGTAATATTTATTACAAAAAATAATAAATCCACATGCATTTTTTACTCTGGAGTTCAGAAAAATGGAGAGAGAATCACAGATGCTGCTCAGACTGCTAACTATAACACTAGAAGGCATTTAGATACCATGGTGGCATAAAAATGAGAAGAGCTTCTGTGTTCTTAGAAGTGCTCATCCTTTAGAAGTCATCGTAACTGGCTACAGTCATTCTTCTTTTATATCCAAATTTATGTCCCGTCCTCTGTCTCTAAACCTCCCTAAGCCAACAAGAATCACAGACTTTATTTGATCCTAACTTGACCGTGTTGCTTTAAGCTGGCATGGTCTTTTCTGATTCACCCTGAAATAACCTCCTTATGCCATAGAAATCAATCCTCATGCATGTTTTGAAATAGACGTTCAAATTTGGCCCCTGTTCCTGATACAGAGTATGAACATCTAACCTCTGCTGCATGTAAAATCATACCTAGCCTATATACTATTTTCCTGGCTGGAGCTTTCATTCTGTAAGTACTGTGAGGTGTCCTGTGAAAACTATATAACACTGTATACCTATTTCTGTTAGAAATCATCTTTTCACATTGCAATGAAATACTTTTTTTCAAAATCCAAGCTGTTATACTGTCACTATAGTTTGCATAGTCATCTGTGTTTTCTTTCCTGCTATGAGATCACCAATACAGTTTTACATTATAGAATCCTTCCATGTGTCCTTCAGTTTGTTTTACAAATTTTACTAAATGTAGAGTGAATACACATCTGCTGTATAGTTTGATTCCGTAGTACTTTGTAGTGCATTTTATTATTTGTCCACAATAAATATACCTGGTTGACATTTAAATCATATTTTGGAAGCAACTTTTGAGAGGTTAAGAGAAAATGTCTCTGAGCAACTTGTGATCCGAATCTGCTTAGAATTAACTAATACCATTTCCTATGATGAGAGCGATCAGTAGTTTCTTCATAATCTGATAAACATTTTGTTCTTTTTATATCAGAACTCATGATGTTTATGAAGCAGAGCTAATATTTGTGTCTGTTACATTGATAAACATCTGGAAATACAGCACATCTGCTTGAATTGCAACTGGCTTGTTGGGATTGTAAAAGCAGAATAATGGAGAGTCACAGAGCACTCTACTGATTTAGGACCTTGTGATGTTTATCCAATCTTTGCATAATTACATTCGCATGTAGAAATTTTCATATAGCTGATATACTTCATAATTAATCTGTGAGTCCAACAGCCTCAGTATCTGGTGTGTTTGTGTGTGATGCCTATGGTATCCATTAGTTGGTAGTTCGAACATTTCTGTCAGCTGATTTTCTTTCTTTCATGTGGGTGCCTTCTTTTCATACATATTTTCTTCACTATAAACTGGATCAATAGAATTGAAACTGATATTTTCTTCTTAGGGTCTTGACATAATCTTTCTTATTATCTCATGGTATTCTGCCTAAATTGAAAATTGGTATTAGCATGTCATTAGCTATTATATGGACACCCTCAATATCTCCAAATATTTCGTTGTTATTTTTTTTTAAATGCATCACAAGTTTCAAGTCTTCACTTATTTCAAAAGGTAGATGGGAAAACATGTATCTGCCCCAGGGTGTACTGATGTGTACAGTTCAGATGATTCCTCATCTAATCTGACTTGCCAATATCTGTTTTTCAAATTTAGAACAGTATAATATGTTTTGCAAGCTTGTCAGCCCTGAATATCCAGTGGGCAAGACAGAGCAAATTGTCTTAATACAGTCCTGCTAAAATCTGTGGGATCCAGTCAAATCCCAATCCCCACTGTCCCTCTTTTCAGCTGCAGGCAGTTAACCCACGGAAAGCAGCAATGAACACTTCTTTTCCCAGCTATAGAAATTCAGCCCTCAGTCCATCTGCCACTGTAAAAAGGCACATCAGAGCTATATGGGGGACTCATATATATCAGAGGTAGCTGATATATTAATAGTGATATGTAACATTTCCCCTGAAACTCTTTTATCTTTATGATTATATCATTGCAAAGTGCAATGATTTGGGGAGTTTTGATGTGCAATATGTCTGTTCCATTTACTAATTTAGGTTTAGATGCAAGGTAATCGCCCTGTAGGATGAAGAACCATGACATGCTCTTCTTTCACAAAGTAGGAACAAGTTGACTGTTACAGTTGGGTTTTGTTTGTTTCTTTGTTTGTTTGTTTTCATCTACCTCTGAGTTTTTCCTGTGGATATGGAAGTGTTATTCAGATTTTGGTCTCAGACTTCTCTTTGGGTATGTTTCTGAGACAGTAAGAATTCTTACCAGTGACACAGCTGCCTCCTGTAATGCTGTCACAGGGAGCACACACTACAGGGGTGTTAATGGGAAACCATGACCGCCCTTGTCTCTAAGAAACCTGCTCCTGGAGCTTTGAAAATGCCGGCTAATGACAACATCATTTTGACCCATGATCTCAGTTTCTCCAAGTCTCCTCCTGTGGCATATTGTGAAATGTGTTGTGCCCTACAAGCAGTGGAACATGGACTGTAGATCATTCAGAATTAAACATCCATTACATGGATGCCCACTCTTGCAAGTTATGGACTTGTTGACTGAAGATGTCTCTTGTAGTTGTTTGTTCCTATATGTGGGATGGATCCTCTAAATGTAAGAGTCATTTGTTGTAGTAATGAGCTGTGCATTCTGATTTTCCTCTGATGTTGGAATACAGTATACAGTACTAGAAGATAAGATTGTACTCATGTTCATCCAAAGATCTGTGGCCTTTTTTCCTGGATAAATTAGTCATGTTACACACAAAGGAAAAGCAAAAAATTGTTCTGCATTTGTGATATATTATTGCAGAAGCTGATTTTTTTTTTTTTTTGAGATGCATCTGCAACTGGACTTTCACTTGCCATGTTATGGTCATTTTGTCTAAGGATGCATACAACTTTTTTCATGTTGATCATGAGGTATATGAAACTACACATTGTACTTTTGCAAACCCTTAGCAATCTACATCTTAGTTCTTTCTCAGTGACACTGAATATCACACTACCTTTGAGCAAGTCAATTTCAGCATTTCAAAAGTTCTTTCTGTCTTATTTTGTATCTTTTTGCTGCACTGCTGTTATATACTTGTTGATCTGCTTTTTCTCCTAATAAGAAGACCAAAGCAGTAGTTCAAGTACAGAAGTCTCTTGTAAGATTATTTTGTAAGCTTGTCTAAGAAATCATCCAAAGTGGAAAGCAATTTGTGTTGATTCCCCTAATAAGGTGCTAGAACATTCAAAGTTTCTTCTTATGCTGTTTTCAGCAGGGAGGACTGTGTTCAGTCATCACGTCTTTTAATCAGATCCTTTTGTAGATTTAGATGTTATTTCACTTGTCCACAAGATGAGGGGAGATAATTATTGTTTGACAATCCCTCCACATTTTAATTCTGTAAAAAAACCCCAAAACTGTTGCTCTTGTATTCATGTATTTACTGTCCCTGTAATAGAACATTTGCTCTCTAATAAACAGTGGCCACTTTTGACATAATGTTGTGCAATTTTTTGCTGCACTTTGTGTAATACTTGATCTCAGACTGAAGTCTCAAGAAGAGCTTTCTTTATTAGACGGCATTTATTAAACAAATTGAACTTTAATATGTACTAATCTTGTACAATCATTCTGTTCGAATCCTGTCAGAAGTCTTTGTCTCATTCTACATATATAATTCTAAAATTTGATATAATAAGGAAAAACATATATGTAAATAAGTTTTTCTTGTTATTCTTGAAATTATTTCATAACTAATTAATCAATTAGCAAATAATTATATAATTAATTTCCTATCTCATAATTAGAAAATTTATGTGAAGAAAAATTTTATTTCCTATTATTTCTGTAAAACATTTGTCTTTCTTTAAAAAAGTCTCATTTTACAGTGATTGAGTAACCAAATGGGATCACTTCCCAAATGAAAAGGAATAAAAGAAAATTTTTAAGGAGAAAAGGAGATTGTGAACCTTTGCCATAATGTATGTCGATTAAGAGTCTTTAATATAAAAGCAAATATGAGCCTAATATAGAGTTTTGAGAGATAAATGTAAATATATTTATATATTCACCTCTCAGAATTGTTTCTCTCTCTGTATATATCTTAGCATATAGAATTATGCAAAGAAACAGTTTAAAATACATCCTTGGGAGAAGGGCATATTCTCAACTACGTCACTGTGGGAATACTGAACTATGGAATACACTAGTTATATGTATGTATATATTTAGTTTTTATTATAATAATGGATATATATTTAAATTTGTATCTTTATTAACCTAGGAATAAAGAACTCCAAGAAATAGTGGAGATACAGCTTAATAGAGAGAACAGGCATTAAGTAGGAAGGTAGGTAGGTACATAGGTATGTAGATATTGAGAGAACAGATCATCCACTTATCCCAAGAAAAGATGGACTAAGTCTCAAGAGACATCTCGTCTATTTTTACAAAGTGTCCCTGTGCTGAAGAATCCACAACCTTAAGGGCAAATCAAGTATAAAATTAATAAATAATTTTAAGAAAGACTCAGAATAAGCTAATCTAGGTGAAAAAATGTTTAAAATAAACCTAGCAACACACTTTTGAAAATTTTGAAAAGAAATTTAACTTTCAGAAAGACTTTTCTCTCCATATCAGTATGTATTTTGCTAGGCTCCACGTGTATTGCCCATGAATGTAAATCGCACAGTACACATGCCCCATGCAGGATCTCTCCACTTGCTAGTCTTACCGGGGCCTGAGTTGGGTTTAGTTTATTTCAGCTGTGATAACACTTGTCTGGGAGTCAAGTGGTTATTGTCAAACCTGCTGTAGCTTAAGTTCTGTGAGTACTATGGTAAAAGTAAAATATATGGTAAAGGTCTAACAAACCTAGATAGTTATTGTGTAACAAAAAATAGCCCATTATGTTACTTGAGGCTATCTAGGAAGAAATGAAAAGAAAGCAAATTGTGCAAAGGAAACAAAAAATAACCCCAAGTGGACCCCAAGGCTGAAGAGGAAGAAATCTCCACCATCGGTGTTGAACTCCTAGAAAATAGTCTTTTATAATATCAGGAGGTATTGATGGCATAAAATAAGATCAAATATTACACAGGAATATCACAACATTGAATCATCCTTTCCTAACTGGAAAGGATAGCAAGGAAGAAAAATGTGGACATTATTGATCATGGGACAGAAAAGAAAGAAAAAAGGGAAAAACCTGATTCAGCCTTGAAGGAAGACCTTATATTCATGGCCAAGATACCTCTAGTTAGACAAGAAAGTACCAGTACCATTATACAAGACATTGGTAAAGCCACTCTGGAATACTGTGTACAGTTCTGGAAAAATATGATCTAGGGAGATGAATTCAAATCAAGCAACTGCAAAGTCAGTCTTTAAGTTTACTAGAGACTCTATTACAGATCATTAAAAAAAAGATAATAAAAGTTCTTGACTCAATTACTTTTGCAAAACAAAGACTAGGAAGGAATATGGTTGTTCCCTTTAAATATATGAGGAAAAACAAGAGAAGAAAACAAACATTTAAACTAAAGGGCTAAAGTTGGGATAAGAAAAAATTCATACAAAATGGGCAGAAGTATTTTTGGCTGAAATGAAAACAAAATTTCTGCTATTAGATCAGTGAAGTCTTCTAACACAGGTTTCCTAAGCATAGCAATCCATGAGATCTCTTCTTCTATTCCCCATGGTTTTTTATCTCTCTCCTGTTGTTCCCCCCCACCCCGCCCCCGTGTGTATTTTTTCGAAGGTAAAAAGTAACTAAGAATCTGGAGGTTTATGAAAAAATGTTTTTGATAACAAATGTGAAACTGGACTATTGCCATTTAAAAACAGATGGAAAACAGTTCTAAATATATCCAGGAGGCTAGAAATCCTGAAGAAGCAAACCCCAAAATATCTCAATTAATACCAATTCTAAATAGTACTTTAACAATTTCTTTGTAGTATGTTCACTGTATCTGTAGTGTACCATAAAAATAAAGAAATAAACCCCCCAAATTTCCTCTTCTCATTTATCACTGCCTTAGTTATTTAGCTTTTAATTTTAATTAACTTTTCCTTGGCTTTAATATTTTTGTACATATTTTGCACAATGCTTCACACATATCTAGATAAAAAATGAACTTCCTGGAAGAAACCGTGATTTGCATTTATCTTAGATAGTGATTGGTTAAGATCTCTGTCACTCCTCAGTATCCTGACTGCCTAGAGAAACAAAGCAAGGAAATGTAAAAGCACTTGGAAGTATCTACCTCCTCCTCATTTTCAGCTGTTTAATAGAACGACAAAATGTCTGTGTGGGTGAATTGTTCTCTTGGTTCTCTCCTTTCATTAATCCAAATTTTCACCATCATTCTACCTCTCAACATGGCAAGGCTAAAAAGTAGAACAAAACCCTGTGGTAAGATGCACAAAACAAGATAGTAATTCATGATCCTAAAATGGTGCAACTTGAATTTCTTTAGCAGACACCATTTTCTCTAACCTCAGATCATGACTCAGAAAGCCTGATGTATCTCAGCCTTGCACCTCTAAATGAGTCTGCACAGATAAAGTCCTTAAAAACAGTAGCTCTTCACCATTAAGCCTGAGGTGAACTGATGACTGAATTGGAGCTCCGGCAGATCCAGGAATGAAACTTACTCTTAGTTACTATCTAATACTCTCCTGGGTTATTATTTTGTCTTTCAAATTGTGTTGATAACGGCATTGACACATTATTAGGAACAGGTGTTAACAGTTTATGAAGCAATAAAGACAGAACTATGAACCAGCATTTAAAATCTGTATTGGAAAAAACTGAGTACATGAGTTCATAAAATACAATGCTGACAAAATCTTTCCATTTCATTAGGAACTGAGGAGGAGGCAAGACAACACCTACTAAAAATAAGCAGAAGTAGTTTTGGCTCACTTGTATCCAACATAAAAGACCTGGATGTTGCAGTTTCAAGCCTGTTGATGGTAATTTTTAATAAGCCTTGCAATGTTTGCTAAAAAATAGATGTTAAAGTTTTCTAGAAGGACTGAATGACCTGGGTAATCAAGGTTGGTGAGATTCATATCACTTTTAGACAAATTAATAGCCAATCAAATAAATTTAAAAAAATTACAGGATTGGCATCTATGTCTATCAATTTGTTCTTATGTAAAAGAAGTCTTGGAACACAAATTTCATAATTATATGTCAGGTGTAGAAACTTGACTGGCCAAGGTAGCTGTCCATACGTGAATCTACTCAGACTGTTGCAAGGTCTTTAAACTAGTATATAAATATTAAATGGTATAACTAAATATGTATTAAATGGATTAAGAACACAGTAATTTGGAACTCCTAAGAAGACCAGAGCCAACAGGAATAATTGTTGAATGGATATTTTTCTTGGTAGGTTTGACAGAGATACTATTCAACATTTTCACCAGTGAGCTGCAGTGAATCTGAAAATGTAACTTGCAAAATTTGTGGATTGTTTCACAGTAAATGCAGATGATGTCAGAGGAATCCTGATTGCTTTGTAGTCTTGATCCAGCAGGCAAAATGTTTAATAAATACATCTGTACAACAAGAAGGGAGGACACATTTTCAGAATTGGAAGCACAAGGAAGGAAAAAGTAACTACTGTAGGTGAGATGCAGGTTTGGAGCTGCAATGCGGCAAGGGAGAACTCAGCAGGCAGGAGCCTGCTGTTGCACTTCCCTCTTTGTAGATTTGAATGCTGCCGATGACAGAGAAATCTTCTACTGGAAGTATGAGCAATGAAGCTTTGTCCTACCTTCCAAGCAGTCATTAACCAAGCACTCAGTTAAATTACCTCACTTTTGCAGTTGGCTATGCTACCAAACATTCAGCTGAAGTGTGCAATGACCTAACACAGGCCAGCCAGCAGTAACAGTAGGATGACATGCTCATGTGTGTGAGGACCTGGTTTGCAGACCTTCAGAGCAGAAGCATTCTCAGAAGTATTAACTACGTTTGTCATTCCAATGGTATGTTGATTCTAAAGGAAAGTGATAGCAGATTATTTTTCAAAATTCGTTAACTGACATTGGCTTAACATTTGATCCAGAACACCAAACCCCTAGGTTTTGAGGTGGAGATCTTGAGGAATTCTTATTCTGATGTCCATTGCAGTGAAGAATGCAATGAAGAATGAAAAATTCAAATTCCCCATTAGAAGACCTGAACAAAATTGTTCTACTTCCACCAAAAATGCAAAGAAATACAGAAACTTATCCTTTCCATAGGTCAAAATGCACACACAATTGTTCAGGATAGAGGACTTGTATCTTCCTAACGACTGAAGGAGCATAAAATGTTTCAGAGAGATACCTACTTTCTTAATATCTTAAAAGCTCAATAAGGCAAAAATGAAGCTACAGTGAGGAAACATTTCAGAAGGGAGAGAGTGCTGCAAAGCTGTTTCTGCAGCAGCTGCAGCACAATGTAGTATTAAGACATTTCCCAGCACATGGGCTTTCATTCTACAGTAACAGATAGCTGCAGTTCATGGACATGTAATATACGGATTTTTGTAAGATAGATTTACAGAGCATCATATATGTTAAGCCAAAGATCCAGGCACTGATATTATCTAACAAAGAAAAATATTGCACATATAATAACATACATTTTAATCTATTATATAAATAGATTTCAGGCAGCACTAGTTGACATCATTAAACTCCATTCATGTACTTGTCATTGCGGTTTCCATAGAAACTAGTCTTGCAAACGAAAATGGAGAAACAGGATTGAGAAACATGGGGGGAAAAAAAGAAAAATAAAATATAATTAGAAAAATACCTCATTAAAATAAGCAAGTTGTGGTTTACCAACATTAGCGCCTCAACCCAGTGAGCAATCTGTGTATAGAAATCCTGTCAAAGTTAACGGCAGTTGTGACAGACACAGCTGCATCAACTGCTTTGCTGTGAGTGACATTAGATTATTTAGGGTATTCTAGTCAATTCAAATATTGTATTAGTACTGTGTCTTAACAGAGGGTTTTGTTTGTTTTCCTTGGGAAGGAAGGGGAGAGATTACATCCTAGGGCACAGAAAATACCTTTGAGTTTTATACAGTCAATGTCACTCAAGTTTCTACTTTCTTTCTGAATGAATTGACTTTGCATGAAAATATCATTCTGCTATGTCTTCTCATTTAATCTTCTGTATACTTTATCCCTATAATACACTTCATTTAAAACAATTCCTTGTTGCTTCACTTCATTTATTTGGCATAATAGAAATAAAAGTTCTATTTAGTACATGTTACAATGATGAAATAGCTCCCAGCTTTACCATAAAACCAGAGGTATTTATTATGTAATGGTAGCTCTTTGTACTACTGGAACATGCACTAAAAATGTCATTGGTTTATTTATTAGAATCTGATATTATCAGCCCTAAATTACTTACAACCTGAAAATACTTCCAAAGCGTATTACCAGAGCCTCAACCAGTTATGATCTGAAATGTGTATTAGAATAATACAGAATTGTTGGGAGGGAAGATTCTATTTTCTGATGGTTTCACTGCATAAGTTTAAATTCTGTACATCTTACATCTACAGCACACCAGAGACTTTCATTTGTCTTTGATCTCTAATAAAAATAAGTCGTGATTCTAAAATTGTGAAGAGAAACACAAAATACTTAAAAAAAATCAAATGGTACACTTGCCATTTCTTAGTAAAATAGGATCTGATATACAAGAATCTCATTGCAAACATTAATTCTTGCATTTTCCTTGGGAATGGAACATGGAGTTTGGTTTTCAGATGGAAAAAACTTTTTTTAAGTCCTGGGTGATTTATTCAAAGATGTGCAGCATCTTAACTACAAAACCACCTGAATGCAAGTCATGAGGGCATTAGACCATAGTCTTCCTCACCTTATCCATAACTTAAAATTGTAACCAAGTAGTATGGACCAAACTCAATTATTTCTATAATCAATGGAATTACCTTGTGGGAACTGATTTGGGGTCAATTTTTATTTTTTTTTCCCCAGATCTTTTTGAAGACAGTAGATGCTGATGTATATTGTAATATGGAATAAGAAAGGATTATATTGTAGTTGCACTATGCAGGGGTCATTGCAGAACAAAGGAAACATGTAAGACTGCATATGTAAATTATCTCTGCCAGTATGATGGTCAGCCAAACAGATGTTATAGTAGAGAATGTCTTGAGTGCAACAATATTTTCAGTGAGGCCTATATGACAGAGTCTGCATGTAAATAACATACACTTTATTCTAATAACTATAGAAATAATATTTAGGAGCTGTTTGTTTTTGGTTTGTTTTTTTTTTCACAAGGCTCCAATGCATGATGACTGTCAGTCAATCTTTACTTTCCTCCTGATTAACAAAGTTCACAGATAGCATATTTCCTGGCATTTTTAAAGTGTTTGTAATATTTTTAATTGGAACTGTCTTTACAAATTACAGCCTAAGAAAAATTCTATCAGCTAGGCACAATCTGTTTTTTGATTTTACAATAGTAGCATATAAAATTACTATGTCATGTCTCGACCCACCAAATTTGATGAAATAACAGTATGTGGAAATAAAAAAAAGCAAATATTTAACATGAAAATCTCACCTAGATAAGTATTCTATATGTGTATATTTTTATTTTCCTGTAAACTGTTTTTTAATACATTATCACTATGGATTGGACAATTAGGTTCTAGTCCACATTCCAAGGTCCAATATATAGAAAAGATTCTGTTTATGAAAATATCTCCTTCAGGTGTTAAAGAACTGCTGTCACTAGAGTAGCATTCTGTGAAGATTCATCATACAACGGTCTATAAATCCAAAATTTTTGTCCAAAGAATAATATTGGATATACCATTATGCAATAATTTCAGGTCAACTTTATTAACTGCCCCCCACTATATAAATGGCATGTTTTCTATTATTTTCTCTCTTTTGTTATGTCTACCCCTTTAATTATACTTGGAGTACATAGATTATTTGAATGAAGAGTGCAAAATCAGAAACTTGTGCTGGAGACAGTGGGAAACAACAAGTTTTCTGAAAATGGTCCTAACCTTCCAGAAATGCCCAGAAACTGGGGTTTGGTAAAAACACAAAACACTGTTGCAGGGGGAAAATGCCCTTCAAAATAGTGTTGGCTAAATGGTGAAAAGATATGCAAGGAGCTTTTAATGTGAGTATTTTGTTGCAGCACTACTGTTACTTAGCTGATGGCTGCTTTTGGTCTGATGTGCCTAACCCAGATCTAATATCAAATATTGATGAATCTTATGACATTTAGTATTGCAACTCCATAGCTCTCAGATGTTTCTACTCCTTTAATTTATTTTTCTAGACTGCACTGAAACTCAGTAATTTCTTCTGGAATTCTTGGAAGCACAGCAAAGCTTGACAGTTTTACACCATGGTTCTTCAGGGTGGTACAAATATAAAAGTGAAAAGAATTGGGTAACTGGCAATTACTGTTTTTGGAACTGTTACTGTATTTTTCCTGTGTTTTACTCATTCTGAAAGTTGAGTTTTGTTTTGTTGCTACTTCAAGAGTGTATATCAAGAAGAATGGCTAGAGCTTATATGTTTATTGGAAAAAGAGCAATGAGTCCAGAGGAAAAAATACTGAAGACAGGTGAATTTAATAATCAAAAAATAATCTGTTCTGGTCATAAAGCCAGAAAGAGCTCTTGAGCTAGTGAATAAGAAAAAAAACCAAAAAGAAATAACACTGTGTGCTGCTTATTTGCTGATCCC
Source organism: Harpia harpyja (assembly GCF_026419915.1). NCBI lineage: Eukaryota > Metazoa > Chordata > Aves > Accipitriformes > Accipitridae > Harpia > Harpia harpyja. The sequence continues at coordinate 13,384,999 of NC_068942.1, read as the reverse complement.
TGAGGCTTACAACCTTTGTGAAGTTTTGGGTTTCTATTTGAGCCAAATGAGTAACTGTACAGAACAGAAACTACCTGAATTTTAATTCTAAACTAGCAGCTAAGATTTTACAGACCTCTTGGGGCAAAATGCAAGTAGTCGAAATGAAAGGTGGTCAGGGTTCAATACCACTTAAAGTAGTCTAGTGACTTCCATTTGTTTATTTTGCTGTAAATAAAGATTTATAGGTTGGATTTTGGTTTTGGTTTTTTTTTTTTTTTGAGAAATCTAATTTAGGAATTTGATGTCATTTGAATCATTGAAGTGAATCATTGAAGTGTTGGAAGGTCTCATTATTATGACATCCAATATGAAAAATTCAATTTCTTGTTTGAAATGAATTTATGTTTAGAACTTCATAGGAAAGGATCATAGAACCATAGGATAATTCAGATTGGAAAAGACCTCAGGAAGTCTCTAATCCAACCTCCTACTCAAAGAAGGGTCAACTCTGAGATCAGACCAGGTTTGCTCAGGGCTTTATCCAGTCAGGTCTTAAAAGCTTTAAGGGATGGGGACTACACAACCTCTCTGGGCAACCTGTTCCAAACCAACTTAAAAAACTTAAAAGGTCAAAACTGAAATAGGGGAACATTTCAAGGTGATGGAAGAAAATTTTTAATACCCTGATATGATTGGAAATCTTTGGGATAATTGACTTGCAAATATTTCTAGTTTGGGGTTTTTTTTGTTGATTTATTTGGGGAAGGAGTTGTTTGTTTATTTGTGTTTTTTTTTAATTATTATTCTTTCTGGAGAAAGAACACACAGATATAGCACTATTCTTATGACATAGAAACTTTGGCTCCCTGCCATCAGCATAGACCACATTTTTAAAAGTTTGATCTTATTCCAAAGGATCATCTACCTATTGGGTGTAATGGAGAAACTTAGGAACTAGATTTGCTCAAAGCTTTTCTGGTTTAATTTCAGCTCTTAATGTTATTTAACTGTGTCTTTTAGTGGATGAATGTTCATAATGTTTAAAACAAACCTAATGAAATAAAAAATGCAAGATAAAAGTATGTCTTGAATGTATTCAGTATACTTAGTTTCAGTCAAAGTAATCCAGGAGATATGACTTCTTGAAGTCTTCCATTTATTTACCCTGTAGTAGTTTGAAAATGCTAGTGAGTGAAAGAAATTTATATTTATAAAAGTATTGTGGCACTTACTTATTTTAACTGCATTAGTTTACTTTTATCTTTGCTAATTTCTCATGAAAAATTACAACCAAAAGTCTTATAATCTACCTTATGGGATTACATATCCACATGATTCAGTTCAAAATCCTTAAGATTCACAAGTGATGACTCAAAATGCACATATCACTCACCTAAAAGATGAGGGCTCTCTCCCTTGAGGGGTTACCTCGGGCAGTGCCCTGACCCAAGGGGGAGTCCCCAACTGCAGATTCGCTGCTCTGAGGAGGACTGATTCCAACATGGCCTTCGGTGGGACCCCGTTTATACCCTTGTCAAATCTGATCTGTGGTCATTTAATCCCTATTGGCCAAGAAGGTCACCTCAGTGTACCTGGCACATCTCGATTGGCCAGTTCAAATTTCAACCTGAGGCCTCCAAGGTTTAGGTTTTTTTATCTTCTTCTCCCTGCCTGGAGAAGTTTCGTTTCTGGCTGGGGCGGGGCCGGGGGGGGGGGGGGGGGAGTGTACTGCCACATTAAGGAAGAATGAACTCTGATAAAACTGAGCAAAGTGCAGCAGTGATGGAACCAGAACTGACTTCATCATGCCACAATGTAATACTACACACCATCCTCCTGCTGCACCCAGCGTCACCTGCCCGCCACACCGCACCAAAGCCCATTCCTGTTGAGCAGACTTCATACCGTCCCTCCTGCTCAGAAAGACTGTTATAATAGATGAAGCCCAAAGTCATGGACTAAATGAACTCAATGGATGTTTTATACAGATGGCCCATAGACTAAGGAATGATATCTGTGTGTATATATATATCTCAAAAGATAGGAAAGGTGATGGTGATTAACTGGGATATATTGCAAAGAGATCTGGACAGGCTGGATCAATGGGCTGAGGCCAATTGTATGAGGTTCAACAAGGCCAAGTGCCGGGTCCTGCACTTCGGTCACGGCAACCCCATGCAGCCCTACAGGCTTGGGGAAGAGTGGTTGGAAAGCTGCCCAGCAGAGAAAGACCTGGGCGTGCTGGTTGACAGACGGCTGAATATGAGCCAGCAGTGTGCCCAGGTGGCCAAGAAGGTCAACGGCATCCTGGCCTGTATCAGAAATAGTGTGGCCAGCAGGAGCAGAGAGGTGATTGTTCCCCTGTACTCGGCACTGGTGAGGCCGCACCTCGAGTCCTGTGTTCAGTTTTGGGCCCCTCACTACAGGAAAGACATTGAAATGCTGGAGCGTGTCCAGAGAAGGGCAACCAAGTTGGTGAGGAAGCTGGAGCACAAGTCCTGTGAGGAGCGGCTGAGGGAACTGAGGTTGTTTAGTCTGAAGAAGAGGAGGCTGAGGGGAGACCTCATCGCTCTCTACAACTACCTGAAAGGGGGGTTGTAGTGAGGTGGGTGCTGGTCTCTTCTGTCAGGTGGCTGGAGATAGGACAAGAGGAAATGGCCTCAAGTTGCAGCAAGGGAGATTTAGGTTGGATATTAGGGAAAATTTCTTTACTGAAAGGGTTGTCGGACATTGGAATAAGCTGCCCAGGGAAGTGATTGAGTCACCATCCCTAGAGGTATTCAAAAAGCGCATAGACAAGGTACTCCATAACATGGTTTAGTGGGCATGGATGATGGTTGGACTCGATGATCTTGAAGGTCTTTTCCAACCTAAATGATTCTATGATTCTATGATTCTAAGTGTGGGACCTGGACATAACGTAAATGGTATAGAATAAGGGGTGGATACTGTCCTGGTTTCAGCTAGGATAGAATTAACTTTCTTCCTAGTAGCTGGTATAATGTTGTGGTTTGGATTTAGTGTGAGAATAATGTTGATAACACACTGATGTTTTTAGTTGTTGGTAAGTAGTGTTCATACTAAGTCAAGGATTTTTCAGCTTCTCATGCCCAGCCAGCAAGAAAGCTGGAGGGGCACAAGAAGTTGGGAGGGAACATAGCCAGGACAGCTGGCCCAAACTGGCCAAAGGAATATTCCATATGACATCATGTCCTGTATATAAGCTGGGGGGAGTTGGCCAGGAGGGAGGATTGCTGCTTGGGGACTGGCTGAACATCGGTCAGCAGGTGGTGAGCAATTGCATTGAGCATCACTTGTCTTTCTTGGGTTATATTTCACTCTCTTTTTGTTATCTCCCTTTTCATTACTATTACTATTATTACTACTACTATTATTATTTTTTTTTTTATTTCAGTTATTAAACTGCTCTTATCTCAACCCATGAGTTTTACATGTTTTCAGTTCTCTTACCCATCCCATTGGGGCTGGGGTGGGGAGTGAGTAAGGGGCTGCGTGGTGCTTATTTGCTGGCTGGGGTTAAACCATGACAGGTCTCAACCTCAGAGCCAGAGACACATGCATTACAGATTTGTAGTTCTGCCTTTCATTTTCATATCAAGAGATGCTGTAATCACATATTTTCTATATTTTCCTGATTAATTAATGAATGTGAGAAAATAAATTCCTATGTTTTATGTGTGAGAAGAAAGTTCCAGTGGAGAAAAAAAGATTAGATGCCCTGTAGAAATCTATACCTTATATACAGCTAATTATTAAAATATTATCTGTCATGAATAATTGATTGAACAAACTAATATACATTTTTTCATACAACATAGTGATAATATTGGTTCCAATTTCACAGGTAAAAAACATCTTCATTGTTTTAGTCCAATTCATTAATCAATTTAGATTATTAGTAAATTATTAACTGCTTGCTTTCAGAATGAACTTTTAAAAATCATTAATTTATGATGAGGTTTTAGGAGGGGGTTTCTTATCAGAGATTGTAACAATATTTTTAATTCAATCCTATTAATATAGTTTATAAGTGCAACTGTGTCACTGGTTGTGAAAGGGACATTTAGTTATGTTTAATGGAGGTAACTGTATAAAGAAGTGGAGAAATATAGCTTTGATGACACTTTCATTAATTGAAGGTTGCCATAACAACTGAAGGTCTGCATTGAAAGCCCATCAGTTACAAAAGAAACCAGTTGTCTTCCATCACCCTTACATTAATTTTTTAGCACTTGCACGTGCACAGCATGCTTAAGCAGGAGAAAAGGTTTAGTCATTTGATCATTTATTCAATCAATTAACTGAGAAACTATGAAAGTGAAAAGGACATGACATAAATGAAAGTAATGTCAACTACTAAGAAACATCTGCATGCCTCTCAAGTGGTCAGTGTAGTACTAGGTATAGAAAACTGTAATTTCAGTACCAAATTGACCTGCATAAAGATGCATCAAGATGTCTCTGCCTGCACAGTATATGTGCAGGCAAAAACAACATGAAGGGCAAAACCTAGTTATTGATGCTGCACCATAGATCTGCTTGTGCAAAAGATTTCATCTTTTGGTTCCAGTTTTGTTTGTCCCATAATTATTAGCATTAATAGGGCTTGTTTTGAAGCAATGAATGACATGCTGAATATATACAGTCAAACATTAACTTCATAAAAAGGTCTGTGAAAGATTAATAATTTTCAAGAGAACGTATATCAGAGGGGTTTTTTTTGGAAAACTTTTGTGAGCATAGTATCTTGCTCAAAATAAAATAACATCATTTAAACAGAAATTTTATTAAATAACTGAATTCAATGAGAGTCACTTGCAGAGCAGAATGATGTTTGTGATGATCAGTAGCTGAAATATTGAGGAAGCTGTTGTGCAAGAACCAAAATAAAGATCAAAACAAAAAATTGATGGCAATGGGTATGCTAAATGAATGTGCTGCAAGAATGGAACAAGAAAAATATTTATCATCTGCAGCATTTTATTTGCTGATTATACTTATTGTCAAGTATAATTTACCTATAGAATAATGGATATGTTGTTTACAATCTCATCCAAGTTCAGCTGTTTAGGAACTTAAATACTTTGAAGAACTAAAAAACAAATACCATAATATATATGAATAAATAAATAGATAAATTCATCCATGTACATCCATATGTGCATGCTTATATGTGTACACACACATCTTATTAGGAAAGGACCTGTAGGATTCATATAAACACACAGACCCATGATCCTCTATTGCTGCAAAGTTTAAACATATGATACATGTGTTTTTGTTAAACAATAAGTGCTTGTTGAATTTTTGTTTTTCCCAAGAACACATCTGGAATTTGTTTCTCCATATTTGTGAAGAAAAAAATATTTGTAAAGTAACATAGAGGGGGATAAAAATGATTCCTGGTAGTCACATGTAAATAGAATCAGTTTTTAGAGAACAACTTTAAAACCACAGTTTTTCCAAACCACAATTTTATGCATTTTTGCATGTTTGGATTCCAACACTGAAATGGTAGGAGAAAGGTATGAATTAACATGCAAACATTCCTAAAGAGGTGATCCAAATTCAGGGAGAAAAGTTTTAGTCATTTGATCATTTATTCAATCAGCTAACTGGAAAACCCCAAGAAGTAAAAATCTCACCTAGAAACAGAATCAAACAGCAGTTAATAAGAGTTTAACAGGAACATAGAACCCCAACTCCTATTATTTCATACCTCAAAAAATGAATAAAGCTGTCTAAATGTTCCTCAGCTGTTATTTGTTCAGTTTCTGTACCCAATATTTCTCTGTTTCCCCTTATCACCTCATGAGAGGGCTGCTTGAGCAACCGGCTTTTACTCTGCACTATCTGTAGATGAGACATTAGTTGTTCAGGGACCAAGAGTATGAAAACTTTCCCACTTATAAAACTTGCCACTGCTGTTTCAAAATGTCAACAGTAATCTGCCCAGATCTGATACAATGTGCTATTCAGTCTTGAAAAGTCAGGATTTGCTATTGTCTTGGGTATAATCTTGGAAATATCTGGAGTTTACAGCTGCTCTTACAAAATGCCAATGGGGCTGTCTTTGCTCCTTTCCATCTACTTGACTGCCCTTGTTCTCCAGTTCCTAAACCAGTTTTTGTTTCCATTGTACAACCTTTTAATAAAATATATAAGCTTTTCCCACCATTTTACTTTCTCAGCTTTTATCACCTAAATCTCTTTTTTTTATTTATTTTTTTTTCATTCCACTCCCTGGTCTCCCTTCTCTGAAAGATTTTCTAACTCTTCTGAGACTACATCATCATGCTTTCTCAATCCCATTCGGAGGAAACTGTGACCTCCTTTGATGTTACATTCATTCTAAGGCTAACATTTTATAACTGAATTTCCTTCACTTAATTTATGCTTTATCATCATCACATGTTCTTGACCCTCAAATATTTGGCAGAGTCTTCAGATCTGTAGAAGCTACCTCTAATTAGAAATTTCCAAGAAAACCAGCTATATGTTTCAAACAAAGCAGATTGTATTTTTAGAATTCACAGCTTGCTCATTGGAATAGAAAAGTCAAAGAACAAAATGGTACGTGTAAATAATTTGCAGCACTTTCCAGTCATATTTTATAAATGACATACTTTTAATGGTTTGAGTTATTTAACATTTGTGGGAATTTCAGGCAGCTTGCTTAGAAAACAATTCAATGTCTTTAATCAAGACAGAAGTGAACAAGTGACCACAGATGTCCATAGGATGAAACTGAGCTTTCACGTCTCTCTGTTTCCTTCAGTTCTCTTTTCTTTTTTGATGGTATGCTTTCTTTTATTTATATACACACACACACAAACACTATCTATTATATATAAATAGAGTAAAAACTTAATATATTTAATATATATATTAACATGTATATATATACATATATAGAAAGAAAGCATACTTAAGATGTTATTTTAATGTGACAACAATTCTAGGAATCCTTGGTCAAATTTTAAACAGGCTATCTGTGAGATCAGGATTGGAAATGGAGAAAAGTCTATGCGCAGTCTACACTCATGATCACACATCAAACTGCTCCTAAGAGCAATAGTCATAGCTGCTGAGTCTTATGATATATGCAACACCAAGTGACATCACAAAAAAATTTACTAACATTGTTGAAACAGAAGCTGGAATCAGTCAGGCTTTACAAATTATGAAAAAGAAAATAACTTTATTTATGGCCATGGGACAGAGAAAAAAATAGTCTGCTTCCTATATGCTTCATGTTGGCCAATGGAGACTAACAAAACAGCAAGGTGCAGCACTATACATTTCACACCTAAGAGAATAAAACTTCTAGACCAAAAGTCATTTATCAACAAATTTTAATCTGTTTTTAATACCTTCCAAAACTCAGTGAAATTCAATTACTGTGATAACCACCATGAATAAACATTTTATCTTTATATATACATGCATAGTGTACATACCTATATAGTCACACTTGAATATTGAATAATAGGTATATATGAAAAAAACCCAACCAAACACAAGAAGTCACATTATTTAAAAGGTCACAAGTTTTATATGTATAAGTTGGAAATTTTATTTTTTATATCTAAGTTATTGTAAAAGTTAAGATATGGTAAAAAAGTGAGATGATGATGATATTTCTGTCACCACTTTTTGGTCTGATGGCCTCACACTCAAGACTGCACAAAGAGTCTAATTAATTATCACCCTGAAGAGTGCCATGATGGGAAGAAGCAGACCTCACTGCTGGTGTTACTTATTATATATGTGTCCTTGTAATAACCAACTCCTTTCAGAAGAATAGAATCTGAGTGTTACAGTGATTATATAAAATGAACATATGGTTCATTCAGTATAGCTCTGCAGTTGTAGGAGTTCAGTGGCTTCTTATACAAAAATAGATGTTTAATCTAGAAACTAATAACTTGGGGTTTTGGCTTAGGGAATGTTTAAGTCAACATTTCTGTAGCTTCTGTATTATAAAGAGAAATATGTTATATGGTTTTATATATATATAATGATAATAGAGTTTGTTGTCTGATTGGACCTAGGTAAAGTCAAATATATTCAATGGAAAGATCCCTTTTGATAAATTGTAAATTAATTCACAAATAATTATGCTTACTGCCCAATTTCAGACAATTCATTGAGGTGTCTCCATTGGAAAGCAAATCTCCATAGATCTTATAGAAGGAGAGGTACAGGCCAATGCAGAGGGAAAGTATCATTTTTTAAATTGTCATGTAGGTTTTTTTCAGATAGTTATTTCTAACTGGAAACAACTTTTGATGGATATTCTTAAACTATTCTACTACTGCTCTCTATATTTTCCAAAGTGACTTTCATTTATTATGGTAGTCTATAGTCATCTGTTCATGTATTCGCTAGCCAACTCTCTGTGACACATAATGATAATACTCTTATATTATTGCTCTACTGTTGTAGCTTGTGGAGGACTAGTGCAGTTTCATGATAAATTGTTTTCTTAAGAGATTCACAGATCAGATAAAGGAGATCTGATAAAGCAGTGGTACTAAAATTCAGGTTTATAGCATAAGTTTTTAATAGAAAAGTTAGGACAACATATCCCAGAATATTAAAAATTTACTTACTATTATAAGATCTTCCTTATGAAGGGTACTGGCTTTATCCAATTTATCCAAAAGATCAAATTTTATGTTATTCCTGAAACATGAAGAACTCTGGTCTAGTGTCATCCTGAAGTGTGGAAATTCCTGTTGATAAAAAGCCTGCAGGCCAGGTAGCAGATGTTTCCTCAAAAAAGGGGGCCAGTTGGTAGTTTAACTGAAATCCTTGTCTTCTTCCTTTCCAAATTTCTTTATTGTCCTGTGTCTTCAGTTTAGCCCAAGCCTAACTGGATAATTAGTAGATGACTGGTTTTGACTTGTTTTACAACTTCCTTATAGTGAGGAAAAATGACTCTTTAAAATATACCATCTGATTACTGACCATATCTACTCCTCCTGAGACTTAGAGTTATTTCTGCCTATTTTCCTGAGCAAAACACATTTTTGCTATGTATTGCAGTCTAGCTTGTGACATGAATCCTATAAGTATTAAAGTACTATGTATCAATTTAATGAAGTTTAAACTGAATAACTGTTACTCCTCAAAATTTACTATTTTAAAAGTAAAACGTTATGTGAGTTTGAACGCTGTTTTTTGCATCCCTAGAAATTTGAAGTAAAATTTATTTTCCAAACACTTTTTCTTGATTGCTCCTCATTAAATGTGGAGATGCTTTGTGCTTTGTACTTTCTAAAACTAAAAAATAATTCTGAAGAATGCTTAGAAAATTGCTACAAATAGAGATGTCAAATTTTGCCTCAGTTAGTAACATGGACTATGTTTCTGTCACCACAGTTTTCAAAAAGCACATTTTTTCCCCTTTCTAAATCTAGCTAGCCCATTATGCTTACTTATCCATTAAACTGTGTACTAGAACTTCCTGGAGAACTGCAAATATTACTTCCTTTCCCAAATGTGAAGTACAGAAAATTCAGAAACAACAGATATAATAAAATTCAATCTGACATTTTATAAGTAAATTTGTTCTAATTATGCCTGACAACATCATTTTATTACCAGTTGGGAAGAATAAGTGTAGCAAGCAGAGATCAGAAAAGACAGAGAAAATTGTGAGATCACAATTTCTTTTAAAGAATAATGGTAATGTTACATCCTGATTTCAAAGAAGCAGCATTAGTTAGGAATTCACTAGAAGGGAGAGGAATAATGTTCAGAATGTCAATGCTTGAAAGCAAAACCATGCCCATCTAAAATAATTTTGGTGGGCAGGATCTAACAGCTCTAGTAATAAAAAAAAAAAGCTACCCAAATAACTCAAAATCTTATAAAACTTATACAGAAGTTATTCTTTACAAAGAACTAATAGCAATTATTTCCCCCAAAAAGAAACCCAAAGAAACATAAAGAAACTCAGAGGGGGGAAAAAAAACCCAAAAAAGATTTTTTTTTTCAAAAGCTGAAAAAGAATTCTAAGGCAAAAAGTAGCTAATGTTAGAAAATCCATCTTGTACTATAAGTGAATAAACGCATTTCCTGCAGGAATGAGAGATATTTCTGGAAACACACAATAGTCACAAGAGCCTCATAGATATTATAATAGCTTCTCAATATGACAAAAACTTTGGTCTTTGAATTTCTCCCTCAATTACATCAAAGTAGATCTGTAAAATCTATTTTGCAAAAAATTTACTTGTAGAAAGAAATTTCAGACAGGGAAAAATAGATTTGCAAAAATAATTTTTTCTTTAACCAAGATCATTCCACCACTTTCACGTTGACTATTAGAAGTGAATGAAATATCCCAGGATTACATATACTTCAAAAATACTTTCTTAAAAAAAAAAAAAAAAGCAGTGAAAAAATGATTATATTTTCCTATTGAAGAGAGAATAACTATCAGGGTGCTGCGTGAGCCTGGGGGCCAGGCTCTATGAGGGGCCACAGCTCCCTGAACTGGGGGGTCTGTCAGGGTAGGGCCTGACAGCCAGGACTTGTCCCATTGCCTCAGCCAGGAGCAGGGCAGCTGGGGTGCACCAGGGAAAGCCTCAGCCCTGGGCATCGGGCTCCTGTGCATGGGGATAGGCTGAGACCAGGCTGGGATGTAGCAGAGCCCATGGCTAGTCAGGATTATGACCAACCTCCTCAGGATGCAGACAATAACCACACCCAAAACAAACAAGAAAAATTACACTAAGGGCTCAAATAGACACTTATTTAAAGGGTATGGATGGCTAAAAGAGTAATTGCAGCCTTAATCCACTAAAACATAACGTTCCCCAAATTAAAGCTTTTCTGGGCACCCTTAGAGTTCCAACTTTTACTTTACACACACAAGTTTATCTTTTTTCAAAATCCTGATCATCTTTCTTTGCTATTCAAATCCATGTAACAGGTGGGTAAATACCAGTAGACTTGATAGAATCACAGAATCACAGGATCATAGAGTGGTTTGGGTTGGAAGGGACCTTTAAAGATCATCGGACATCTTCCACTAAAGCAGCTTGCTCAAAGCCCCATTCAACCTGACCTTGAACACTTCCAATGATGGACATCCACAGCTTCTCTGGGCAACCTGTTCCTGTGTCTCACCACCCTCATAATAAAGAACTTCTTCCCTACATCTAATCTAAATCTACCTCTTTTAGTTTAAAACCATTACCCCTTGTCCTATATACAGGCCCTGATAAAAACTCTCTTTCTGTCTGTCTTGTAAGACCCCTTTATATATTGAAAGGCTACAATAAGCTCTCCCCTGATCCTTCTCTTCTCCAGGCTAATCAACCTCAACTCTCTCAGTCTTTCTTCAGAGGAGAGGAGTTCCAGCACTCTGACCATTTCTGTGGCCCTCCTCTGAACCCCTTCTAACATGTTCATGTCTTATACTTGGGACCCTCGAGCTGGATGCAGTACTCCAGGTGGGGGCTCATGAAAGTGGAGTAAAGGGGGAGAATCACCTCCCTCAACCTGCTAACCACAATTCTTTTTATGCAGCCCAGGATACAATTGGCTTTCTGGGCTGCAAGCGCATGCTGCCAGCTCATATCTAATTTTTCATCTAGCAATATCTCCAAATCCTCTGCATGGCTGATCTCAATCCCTTCATCCCCCAGCCTGTACTGATACTGGGGGTTGCCCCAACCCAGGTGCAGAATCTTGTAGTTGGCCTTATTGAACTTCATGAGGTTCATATGGGCTCACTTCTCAAGCCTGTCAAGTTCCCTCTGGATGGCATCCCTTCACTCAAGCGTATCAGCTGCACCACTCAGCTTGGTGTCATCCACAAATTTGCTGAGGGTGCACTCAATCCCACTGTCTATGTCTTTAATAAAGATATTGAACAGTACCAGTCCCAATACGGACCCTTGAGGGACACCACTTGTTACTGATCTCCATTTGGACACTGAACCATTGATTGCAACTCTTTGGATGTGGCCATCCAACCAATTCTTTATTCATTAAATAGTCCGTCCATCAAATCTGTATCTCTCCAGTTTAACAACAAGGATGTTGTGTGGGACCATGTCAAAGGCCTTACAGAAGTCACGATATATGACATCAATTGCGTATCACATCATGGCCTGTGATATGCAAGAGCTCAAGCTGGACTCCCCTTTGACTTTAAAATCCATTAGTCTGTGAATTCAGTGGTGCTGATCACCAACTTCCCTCTGAGTAGGGGCATGAATCCTATCCTGATAATGTAATATAAAAGTGCTGGCAGTTGTGCACTTCACTTCCTTAAACATCACAGTTTTGAGCTTACCTCCATCCTAGATGAAGCATAAGGAGAAGGGAGGAAGACATTACACCTTTGGAAGTTCATAAATCATTTGTTGCTTAGAGCTGAAGAACAGAGTAGGCATAGCTGTGATCTCAAGTTACCACTTTAGCTGCCTCTGTATTTAATCATCAATCAGGAAACTGAATGTGATGAAGGGTCATTATGCCATATCTTAGACTAGATCAGTCTTCTCTGTTTTTATTACCACAGGCTTCAGAAAGAACCTTAGGTACTGTGGCAGTACATCCCGCCCCCCCATCCTGCCAGCAGGAAACGAAACTTCTCCAGGAAGGGAGAAGGGGAAGGAAACCCTGGAGGCTGCAGGTTGAAATTTGAACTGGCCAATCGAGATGGGCCAGGTACACCGAGGTGACCCTCCTGGCCAATAGAATTAAATGACCACAGGTCAGATTTGACAGGGGTATAAACGGGGTCCCGCCGGAGGACACGTTGGCAGTCCTCCTCGGAGCAGCGGGTCTGCAGTCGGGGACTCCCCCTCGGGCCGGGGCACCGCCCGAGGTAACTCCTCGAGGGAGAGAGCCCTCAGCTTTTAGGTGAGTGATACGCGCGTTTTGAGCCATCACTTTAAGTCTTGGGAATTCCTAAGTCAGCCGTGTAGTATTAATTCTCTTTACATCATTGAGCCTGTGGTTTTATTAAATGTTACTGGACTTCTAACTAACTTTTGCTGAAGAATAAATTTGAGTTTTAACACCTGTTGGATTTGGTTAGTCGTGCATCCGTAACAGGTACACAGTAAAATATTGTATATTTCTTTGAAAAGAGAGTTTGGACACTAGATGTGTTCTTACTTTGTGAAGTCTACTTTACCCCTATTCCCTCCATGTTTTCAGAAAGGTTATTTAAGATTAAATGCACAAAAGGAATTAGGTGTTACAACATCCTACAATAGGTCTCTAAGTTTTTGCAAAGTTCATTGGAGGAACCGAATGCCTCAGTCCTGGATTCATAAGTGTTGGGCTAGTTGGAGTGCTACCTAATCTAGCTGATAAAGAAGTGCTGAGGGTATGACTGGATAACATCTTTGCTAAGTCTGAGTGTTTCAGTCAACTCTATTGACTTGATCTTCACTGACTAAATAAGAGCTTAGACAGCGTACATATTGACCTCTGACTGTATGCACATAAATCTAAGTATTCTAATGTTGAACTGGGTCCTACCCAGTGAGTCTTCAGTCCCAACTTTGCCCAAGATTTAGGCGTATTTAAATGTTTAGCTCCACTTGGAAGTCACAAGCCTGGACATCATGTTTTCAGTTCTCAAGTCCTTTTTTTTTCAAACATCATGAAGATACAACAGCTTTCATTTTTTAATCAAAGCTCAGCTAGTAGTTATGATATGGTCAGTATGCTATAGCATTTACCATGACATAATGATCCAAGTCTAGTTTTCTGCTCAAGCCTCCTTCTTCCACCCTATACGAAGCCTCAGTGGGGTCTTAATTATTGCATAGGGAACATAATAAATCACTCCTGCTGAAACTTTTCTATTTTGTCTAATAGCAGCCATATTGCATTGGAAGAAAGTGGAACTATGTAGAACATAGTGGTTAGAGCTTTTACCTGGGCAAAGATATCCTAAGTTTCAGTCTTTGTCTCAAGGACAAATTAGGCTAAGAACCATTGGTTCTTATGACCAAGTTCAAGATTTATTCATTATGACTTATGTCCTCACTCACAGTTTTAGAAAAAGGAGGTGGGGGGACACTTCAACAAGATATAATTTTTTCAACATTTTTGTGACATTGAAATTTTTGAAATGATTGGCTGTTGAATAAAAAATGCTCTTAACTGGCACTTATTTTTTGTATTTGAAGATAAGCCAAGATTTTCTAGTGAGAGAGATTTTTCTCTCTGTGAAAGGACACAGAGTATTCAATTCAGCTGGGCACAGTACCAAAGTATACTTATATTATATTACATTATTAAACCCTAATTTCCTGAGGTTTGTGTGCTCTAAGTATTGTCAGTGGTAAAACTTACATCAGATTTCTGCCTTCACTTGAAACTCCCATATAAGCTGACCACTCTGTCCATTGCCTTTAAAAGTACCATCTCCTGAAGCTGTATCAAGACTTATAAAACAATAAGGTTTTATGATATATGGCCACAAAGTCCCTCTGGATTCTTTTGCAAACACAGTTTTGTTAACAAAAAGCAGATGTGCTACAACAAATCCACCTGCCAAATGCTGGAATTGTTCAGCATTGCTTAAAATAACTGTTTAGTCCCTGAGCAATTTGGTGTATGCATCCTGCTGTGCTCTCTTGAATTTTCACTTTAAATTGTCTTGTTTCTGACCATATGTAGTGTACTCACTCTTTTCTGCTCAGCGTGCTGGCATGCTGCTGTGACTTCTCACAGGAAAAGCTTTGGGAGCTGCAGGACACATTTAAGCTCTTGAATGAGTTTTTCAGTAATGACATATGGGTGTCAGCATTTTCTCCTGCCCTTTTTAATAAGCAGTCTCTTGTTTGGATTCACTGCTGATTTTGCTTTTAGCTGTGGACACCCTGATGAGCACGGGGTCAACATCCTGTTCTTTGTATTGTCTCTCTCCACAGACATGCTTTCTGTAGATTCCTAGCAGTAATGATTTTGTCGCCTTTCTTTTTCTTAGTGTGAAGTTCAGTGTAAATGAATTATGACATTAAAATATGGGTCTTTCTCAGGATTGACAAGGGAACTTCCTAGAGTATTCATCAGAGATTTAATTCTAGCAGAACTCACTCACCAAAAAAAAAAAAAAAAAAGAAGTCTTGTGTCCTTCAGCCTATTAGGTTCACAATTAAGATTTCAAATCTTTGGGGGAAGAAAGACAGGAGAAAACCAGGGACCTTTTACTGGTTTGATAAATCAAACAGAACAAATATGCAGTTGCTTTAACATGGTGACATCCATTAAATCTGAATTGCCTGGAGGGAGAGATTTGGGGTTTACTTCTCCTGTTATTCTGTCTCTTGCCGAAGAAATTCTGGTTTACATTTGCTGTGGGATACTCCTCTCCATAATCCTGGTATACCAGGCTATCACCAGACCATGGCTGCTTAGTGGAAAAATCCTTCTCTGACTCATGAGTACTCCTAAACCTACACAAGTGGCACTTCAATAGTGTAGCTTCATGGGCTCCCAGAACAGAGAGAATACAGTATCACTTATGTCACACAGACTCTTCTTAATTATTAGAAGAGAACTGTAAATAAAAAAAAATTATTTTATTCTATTAAACTAGAGTTTAAGTATGTTTGATTTAATAGAAAAAAACACCAAAGCATAAGACAGTTCAGTGCTAGGTTATGCTTTTAGGTTTTTCTTTTCTGTTTCAGTCTCTCAGCTAAGTTAGCAAGCTGACATTTTAGAATATTTTTATACAACTAAATAAAAAAGGGCCAGAAACTGTTCTCTGGCACTGAGGCAAAATGGCCCTGACTAGCTTATACCTATGTTACATAGGGCTAGCTTGCTCTTTGGAGTTTTGTTTTGGAGCGAGCTGGGTGGAGAAATCCCAGAGACAACTAGAGTAAGCTAACAAGTAAGCACTGACCAGGTTGACTGCCAGTCCCCTGCTCTTGCTGACCCTCCTTTATTTAAGACTTCATACGTTTCCTGGGCTGGCAGGTTTTAGGTATTACAGAGTTCATAAAAATCATTTATAATGGATAAACTCATTGTCTTTTCTCTTACTCAGAAGGCTAGAGAGATCATAGGCTAAAGAACAATGTCTACCAGCTATCTCAATTTACAGTAAAATTACCTAATTTTAGTTGAACTCTTTCTAGTTAATTTTTTCCTCTCTGTTCATGGTAACTTGGTACTAGGACATCAAATGATAAGCAAAAAGTATAGCCACTTCCTTCTTCCTTCCTTCATCAAGTTTCTGCCACTTTACTTTCCATATTGCTTATTTTAAAGGTTAATCTTTATATAAGCATCTTAGAATTATAGGACTTAGCAAGCTGCAAAATTTCTTATTAAGCTCAGGCATGATATACCAGATGGTGAAATAAAGACATGGAATGCCTAGAATAAGTAACACAGCTCCTGTATGCACTGTGAGCTTTAGGAAGATCTTTTTGGGTATCTTGCTAAAGGTAGTTGTCATGCTATGCAGACAGTATCATTTTTTAAAACAGGATGGAATGTCTAATGGCATAATTTGGTTCTTCAGCTGTGCAATGACATTTAATCAGCAGTACTTCCCATAATAATGTCATAGAACTACAGATCTTAAATGCAATTACTAGTCTAAAATGCACTATGGTTCTAAAATATACAGGGTAGTTTAATTAGTTGATGTTCTGTGACCACAGATATCTGCAGCTTCCTAAGGCTAATATTACCTCTGTTTTCTAGTTCATCTCTGCATTCATCAGATTCATGCCTGGATCCTGAAATGGTTATAAATGGTTATATAGGAAGTGAAATGGCTATAACATAAAACAGGTATTTTCTGTTGTCTTATTCTGAATGGCATCTGAATGATTTTTACTTTGAACCTTACAGGTACAAGAAGACAGGTAGAAGTTAGTGGATGGATGAGACTGGAAATTCACATAATAATTTTGTTTTCTTTAAAAATATCTGCATTTACCTTAACATTGTAGGTTAAACATGATCAATTATAGTAGTTGGTGAGAAAATACATGGTCATGGAGCTCCTCCAAATAACTATATGCATGGTTTTACCTTCAGCTGTGAGGTAAAATGTACTAGTTTAAAACTTTCATGGCAATTTCATTGCAACCTGAAGTTTGATTCCCAGAGACAAGGCATGGAGCTCCATCCAAATGCATACGAGTGCCAGAAAATGAAATAGATGTAGAAATGCAGTTGTAAAATGTAAACTGTTAATTTTTTTTTTTGCTTCATTTGTGATAGGTTACCATTTACCCGTCATACAGCCATCAGTTCTTTCTTTATTTCACCTAGGTCAGATATAAAGTAGCAGAGGCATAAAAGATTATTTAAAACCAGCAAAGATCACAGAATAAAACTGTCTGAGCACTTTACCTGTATTGGGTGTCTGTGGGAAGGGTTTGGTGTTAGGCACGGGGAGTGTGGGTTGGGTTGGGGTATATTTAGAGGTGGCTTGTGTGAAAAAAGGCCAGGGGCTGCCCTGTGCCAGCTCCTCAGCGGGCCCACTTCACACAAGACCTGAGCCCATCAGCACAGCCGGTGGCACCTCTGTGAAAATATATTTGAGAAAGGGCAGAAAACACCACAGAGAGAGAGGAAGAGGGAACAAAAAGGAGTGAAAGACAGCAGTGGGAACACCAAGGTCAGAGGAGGAGGAGGAGGTGCTCCAGGTGCCAGAGCAGACATTCAGTGAAGCCTGTGGAGGACCCCATGCCAGTGCAGACAGATATTTCCTGAAGGACTGCAGCCCATGGGAGGGCCCATGCCAGAACAGAGGAAAAGCATGAAAGGGAAGGAGTGTCAGAGAGAAAATGTTATGTACTTACTATAGCCCCTCCATCCCTCCCGTGCTGCTGGGGGAAGGGTAGAGAAGTCTGGAGTGAAGGAATGAAGAGAGCTTGGGAGAATGGGAAGGAAATTTGTTATTTTAGTGTTTGTCTTTGTTTGTCACTACTTGAATTTGCTTTAAATGGCAATAAATTAAATTAATTTTCTCCAAGTGGAGTCTGTTTTGTCCATGACAGTAAATGGTAACCAATCTCATTGTCTTTATCTCGACCCACAAGCTTTCTCATCCTATTTTCTCTTCCTGTTCTGGTAAGGAGCAGGGGTAAGTGAGCAGCTGGTTGGGAGTTTGACTGTTTGCCAAGGCTAAGCCCTTCCCCCCAGCTATTCACAGGAAGGAAAAGAATATTTTTCTCCATTGTCCTAATGTCTGAAATATGTCACGTTTCTTGCAATAAATTCTGTTTCAACATTTGTAATGTGTAGTTTATGTCTTGGTTTTTTGACCTTTTTAAGAATTACCCCAAAAATATGGTTGCAGAGGTAGAATAGGTTCTGCCACTCATACTGAAGACAAGGAAATAGGGTCATGGAAACAAGCAAACAAATAAGGAAAGAAAACTCAAAATATTAAATAACATCATAACAATCCATTATCCACTGTGACTTGAATTTGATTAAACTCCACTCAGCAATGTTAGAGGCTGATGAATCTGGAAGCCTGGCAGAGGCGAGGCTGCCACAGCTCCATGTCCCTGGATCCATCCAGTAGTGAGGTTGAGTATGTATTCCCAGGACACATGTGTGAACACATATGCTATAAACAGATATTTCCATGGCCAGCCACACAAATTAATAGACAGAAAGGCTCATACAAACACAGATGGCACAAACGGCCTAATCCTGTCCCCCTCTCTGGCTGTTCAGGATGAAGGTCCCTTAGCAGGAAACATAAAATTTAGATCCTTCCAATAGCTGGCCTTAGACAATCTATCCACTATCTGACCCTGAATCCATGCCCCATATCCAGGAAAAGAGTCAGAAATGGGATTTTACAAGAAGACAAGACAGACTGTGCTGATTACATGCGGGGCGTGGCCAGACAAGCAAACTGTCTGGCCTCTTTTTACATGCAACTGACCCCTTTTATCCCCTCACACTTTTGTTTTCCCATTTTTGGTCCTCACCAAACCTCCATAACCCCTCCTTTTACCCACCTTTGGTTCCTCTGCTAAACATCCCATAATAAGTCTTGTACAGTCCCCAAATGCTCTTTCTCTGTATCCCACAACAGGCCTCATACCCCAATGCAGTGATCTCCTCCGTTTGTAAGGTGGCCTGAAGAACTGCTCCTACTGGCTCGCTGTGATGGGTCTCACCCAGCCCATGGGGCTGACATCCCCCTGGGAAGCCCTGGGAGGGTGAGGTTGAGGTTTGTTCCCCTAATTAGGTTATTGAGGTTCCCCAGATGGCCATCATTCCTCCGTGAGCCTTTGTGGTTGTAGGGATGAACCTTTAGTCACACAATGAATAAACAACATACAACTAGGACATAACCAATTAGAAATTCAGTCTTTACTGTAAATAACAAATGCTTCTTATATTAATAAGAAAGGGACAAATGGACAAAACGTTATGTGAGGATGCTATGTAATTTTGTGCAAAGACTTGCTCAAGAAGAAGACTGGAGAAAACTCCTTCAGATATTTTTGAGAAATCCAATCATGTGTGTTTCTAGGAACATTATGGCATTTTTATGGCAATTTGTTATTTATGTAGGCAAGCCTATGTTAACCTTAGACTCAGATAGCCTAAGAGGAACTTCTTTAAAAATGGCCAACACAATGAAAATTGCAATTTCTTGCTTAACATCTAGTTGCTTGCAACTTGCTCTTATTCAGTAGAGATCCATGAACATGTTTTAGTAAAAAAAGTAGTGGCTTATAAGGTCACTTATCTGTAATAACTGTACTGATAAGGTACAGGCACATGTAGAAGAATATTATTTCAAAGGCTTCTAGAAATCTGAGGGAAATTTTGTTTAAATGCAAGCCCAGTTCAGGATCGACAGTGATTATTTCTATGTTATTAACAAAGCAAGTGTGTATCTGTTTGCAGAGTAGGTTGGTAGGTGTTGTGTGGTTTGGGTTTTTTTTATTTTTAATTATTATTCTAAATCGATAGAAAGAAGACAATCACTTTCTAATGCCAAGTATCATCTTACAGGGTTAGGCAGGAAAAGAAATCTCATTTGCTATATATGGTAAAATTCATGATTAAACACTTAGGACGAGGAGGAATACATTACTGTTTTTATTGCTGAATGAGAAAAATAATTCTTGGATGGATGCCTAATAGAAACAGTGATGGCTTTGGAGGAGTTTCCTTTCAGATACATTAAACTATGTGACTGAAGAATTGATTTTAGGATGCTGTTGCTTAACAGGATAGTGTTAGCTCTGGTGGTAGGGATTGTTCTGAAGAAAGATTTTTTTTTAATGTTTGCTTAAACCACTCATGTCAAAATTTAAGTTTGTCCACTTAAATTTTGTTTCAGCATTCAGACGTCCTTACAGACCTCAGTACTCTGTAATGCCTTATTCAAGGGAATAATTCTCAGTCACTTCACACTTCTACATAACTGAAGTATTTAAACTTATGTTTAGTTTTGAAATGATCAGTTATCTGTGGTGAAATATTCTGAGTGATAGAAAATGGAGAGATGTTCCTGTCTGGTTTTAATTCGAAGGTGAATAAAATTCCAATTATCCACAAAAAGCATTTTTTAACTATTGGCTAGTTGGATTATGATTGCATTGAATAGGTGTTTGCAAACCTGAGGCTTTCAAGGCAATGTATCTTCTATGAAAATTTACATAAGCTTAATATGCCTTCTATAAATGTCACAGTTCTGATTGATACACAAAAGAAGAGGAGGCTGTGGCTAAATAATTCAACCCTTGTCACTCCAATTGGTTGATTACTCCATGTCTGGTTTCAAAAAAGAGTCAGTAACAATATATAAACAATTAGTTTGTGTATATTTTTGAAGCAAGTATGAATGCAAAAGATTTATACAGCATGTAAAGTCTAGTTAAAGACATTCCTTATGGGAGCAGACCAAGCAGTCCCTAAGGGAAGAAGGAGAATTTTTCAATTTACTGCAGCAAAGAGTTGTTTACTAGATAGGTAAACACAGAAAATGCCTCCTAACTGAGCAGCCATGGTGCCATTCACAGAAGGAAAGCAACCTTTATTATAATTAAGAAGGTGATGTGAATGCCTTATACTTAAGGAAAAAATAGACCATATTTCCAAGTGAAAGATGAAAGTGGTCTGGACTGTCCAGATATCCTACAAAAGGCAGTTTGGCCATAGTAACTGATGTATTCTGTCAAAAAAGGAGGTCATCAAAAGGCCTGAAATGCTGACTTCTCTATTCTGAGGAAAGAAACAGTTAGTCAACTGGATGAAGGAAAGAGAGCTTTCAGATATATCCTTATTGGAAGTAGGTTAGGCTTAGTTTTTCCTTTATTGTTAGATATATGTTTATTTGGGGTGTCAGAAATCACAGTTGCTTTTCCACTTTATTTAACTCGATATATGTAAAGTATGATTTTTTTATCCACCCAGTAGTGGACTGAAAATTTATATGTTCTAGATATCTGGGACACTACAAAAGTGCTTCAGTTTCTCAGCACATCTTCCTTTTCATCAAAACGTTGGTAAACTGTGTCCACAGCTTACCTGTATGGTAAGGGAAGGTTGCACTTAAAGGGTCAAGGGAAGAAAAAAATGTTTTTCAGTGACTATGAGAGATATCGAAGATTCTCTGCTGTAAAATAAGAAATTGAGAATACAAAATTAAACCTTGAGGGGTACAGTAGAGACATGTTATTAGACACATAGACTTTATTCCTTGATATTCATAATGTAAAAGTGAATCTTGACTGAAACGATGTGCACTCCATGTTCAGTCACTGTTATTTCAGTTCTACTTCTCTTCAAAGCATAAGGTAAGGGTGCAAAAAATGCCTTATAAAAATAAACTTAAATCAAGTAACTTCAAGATTTTTGCATATAGGTTTTATTTACATGTTGTTTTTTCTTAAGTTATAGGAATATTATTATAGTACCCAATTACTCTAATTTTAGTCTCATTTACAGAAATGTGTAAGAAAGATGCTGTAAATGTCAGTATGGCTTTTAGAAGCAGATAACAAATACTTTATGTTTGGACTGGATTGCTATATCCTGATTTTTTTTTTTAATTTCTTTTCTACTCCAAAAGTACATTGAGCATTTTTTAAAGATAATAATCCAATTAATCAGGAGTGCTTTTAATAAATGCAATGGTCTGTTCATTCCAGTGTTTTACTTACTCTTATGCTTGAAAATCACCACATTTGACTGTGTTCTGATCTGTTTCCCCTGTAACACTCTCAGTGGCATAAGATGTCAAGATTCGTTTTCTAAACAGAATGTACTTTATTATTGGTGCATGCTATATCAGGCTACCATTATAGAACTTACCTAATTTACTACCAAACTGGCATCTGTGGTTAATTGGATACTGTGTAAGATTTTAATTAGAGGTCCTTTTTTCCTCTATGTCAAATTAATTTAGTTTGATTCTATTTTCAGGGATGGGGGTTTTTTTACCTACTAGATAGAGATTTTTTGTTATATCTTTTACATTTGATACACATTTTGAAACAAGCTTCATAAGCTGGTGTTGTGACAGAAAATAGGGTTGGTTTTTTGCAAAACACATGATTTTTATTCTATTTTTTTTTTCCAGAGACTTGTCAGAGAGACAGAGAAATGTTATATATATAAGAACTGTCAGATCTTTCCACCTGGTTGTTCCACACTTGTGCACAATTCAGTTTTACAAGCAGGAGTATGAAAGGTAACACTGATAAAAGGTTGGGTTTTGGTTTAGGGTTTTGTTGGGTTTTTTTTTTCATTTTCTCTCACTAACTGACTGTATATTAGTATCTATACCAACATAAAAGGGCATATACAAACTATTAACTAAATGTCTTTGACTTGTTGAGGGCAGTGAAACACTCTCATTTCAGATTATTTTGTGTTCTTTACTCTATCCACTGCAAAGTAAGGTATCTGTAACTTCTCTGGGAGATGCATTTCATGGATTGTTAATCATGCAATGCAGTTTAAAGAACTGATGCAGTGAGAATGGGTGGAACTCCTCTTCTGCAAAAATCTAAACACCCTTGGGGTGTTCCATGGAATTAATTTCAGATTCAATCTTGTAAACAGATAAGTTCCCTATTTCTCTAGGTTATCAGAAAACTATTAACAAACTTTAGTTTTGTTAAAAGAAATAATAATGGAGCTCCATTTCTATAACATTAATTTTTCAAGTCTGGTTATATCATCAGATTATAAGAGCATGTAGACTTTCTTCACTTATCCCCATTCAGAACCTGTCACATCATTGTTACACTTTAAAAAAAATAAATGTGGGAATAAGCTTTTATATAGCTGTGATTGGATGAGGAATTAGAAATACATCTTCCAAGCTTTGATTTTAAAGTCAGTAAAGTTGATCTATAGCAAATAATTCTTGGCATAGATCCAGCAAACGGGGAGACACGCTGCAGCAACAGGTCTAACTCTGCAAACATAAATAAATAAAATAAAATACAATGACCACAAAACAGTTTGGGAAAACAGGCAGCTGGCTTTGTCAACTACAAATTGCTGATAAAGCCAGCTACCTGTTTTCCCTGCCTGTCTTCTAAACCAATGATTGTCACTAAATTAGCCACTTCTGTGTTTCCAGGATTCATTTTATCAGTTCCCATAATTTCAGTTCGATCCTTGTAAGTAGATGAGAGAAGTTCCTTACTTTTCTCTGCTATAGAATAGGAATACCACCAAGATTTGTAAAGTGACCTGAGTTACACTGGTATGGAAGCTAAGTATTAGTATTATTAGTAGCATCCTTAAGAACTATTCTGCTGCCCATACTATTTTTTATCTGCATATTTTTTTTCAGATCTGAAAGCTTTTCTAATTTTGTGTGACATTGTGAGCTGTCCTTAGTCACCACTTTTATCAGGTGCACAGAAGTAGTGGAAACGAGCAGAGCCACTATCCACCTATGCTTGCTGAATTCTTGAATGTTCTTCAGTAATATTTGGCTGAACAGGTTTGGTCAGGAGCTGCAGGGTTGGATGGGAAGGCAAGCCTTTACGTCAAGGCAAACATACTGAAGTCAGTTTTTAATGTGATTTTTGCCAATAATTTGTTCAGACTGTGGTCATGAAGAATAAAGCTAAAACAAGTGTGACTGGTATCAAGAAATTACAGTTTTGATTAAACAATCTCATTGAAAAATACAACAATAGAATGAATGTCTTTAAATTATTACAGTTAGATCTGGTTGCATTATTCACTCTAAATAATTTTGGCCATAAATTCTAATATTTTTGGTGAGTGGATTATACATTAATGTGTTCCTATTCTTTGACTAGCTCTATAGTTAATCATACCTTACTCAGAGAACAATTACTTTGCTTATTTTCTTGCAAATTCTGTTGTCACCAGTATAAATTATTTGCAGATCATTTTGTCACCATCTGATAATTGATACCGTAGAGACAGATGCATAGTACCTTTCTACTATTTTTCAAGTATTGTCTACAAAAAGGGAAATACACAACTTAGAGTAGCTAATGAATTTGACTGTATCGAAAATCCTTAGAGGACCTGTCTACCCTGTAATATCTAAGCTCAAAGTCTTTTGCACATGTATATATATATGTTTACTAACTTCAGAGGATAGAAAAACAACCTTAACCAAGTTTTAAATTCATAGTTTTTATGTCTGTGTTCATTAATATGGCCTTCCTAAGCTCATATAAAAACATTGAGATGATCAGGGAGTGGAAGCAAATCTCTTTAATTATGGGTTACTGGATCATTAGTCCACTCCTGGGAGTACTAAAACTCTGCATAGTCATATTAGAAAGCCTATGGAAGTTTTTGGATGAGGCTGATTAGTGTAATACAGATTTAGGTTAGACTGGGTTAATTCCTGCAATGTTAAATATTATATTCTTTGAGACTTTTAAATATTTTGTTTAAACATTTAAAATTTTCAGGCACCACTAGACACATCTAAGTTCTGAAATAAAAGACCTGATAATCCAACATTCACAGCTCCAATTGTTGCCTCCGGTACATGTAAGCAAGCCTGCACAGCAGGATGAGATTATTGCAGCCGGGAGAAAAAATATCCAAGCATGTGTTCATGTCTGTCACTCTTATTAATACTTTATGTAATATTTCCATTTAAATATTAAAGAAGATAGACTCTGGCACTTGTGAAATTTTGTATATGAATTTCCTCTTAGAACAGTTTATCTTTCTCTCCAACATTTTAATATAATGAATCAACAATAGTAGTCTGAGCTGCATACTCTTTGCAGCTTCAACAAAAGTATCAACTAGATTTATATTGTATGTTATATAAATATGGATTGTATAGGTAAATTAAACTAAGAATTCATAGCATAGTGAAGTACTAGAAGAGATTTCGTGAATGAGACACTTTGCCTTTAAAAATGTGGAATAAACAGCTAAAGTATGTTCAGATTTTTTTTTCTTGTACCAACACATCCTGTGTTTATTCTGTGAAGTATCATTGCTGGTGAACTCAGCAGAACAGCAACATCTGAAAGAAACATGGCGGAGTTAATATATATTAGCCTTATTCCCTAAAATCTATGGTTACAAAAATCTTGCAGCTTTTCAAAAGTGTTTTTTGTATTTAAACATTAATTTATCATACTGCCTGTTCTTTATTAATAGAAAATAATAAAAAGACTTTAGAATTTGTGAACTTTAAAAAAAAATCTCCTCACATATTAATACAAGAAAGCCAGAAATGAGACATTTGAAACAGATGCCACCTATTGAATGCTTACTCTTGGTAAAGTTTGGAATTCACAAAGAACAGCCTTCTGTAACCTAAAGTATGAACTAGGAAAAAAAAAAAAAAAAAGAAAATGTTTGAGATATGAAAACTTCTAGTTTTACATGTATGGAGCTACACCATGCATTTTGAAGCAAGCACATTTTCTAAGTGTGAGCACATATTCCATAACTATGACAGAAGAGAGAAAATCAACAGGGCTTTAGTTAAAGACCTTGTTCATGAGAACAATGTGCACGTTTTTTTTTTTTGCTTTCTTTTTCCCAGTTACTACCATGCTGACACTTACAGCACCACTACCACTACCAACAGAAAAGTTAGAGAATCATCATTCTCCTTGGCAGAATCCACATTCTTTTGTTTTCATGACATCAAGATAAAGGCAGAAAGCAACTGAAAAATATGTCTAAATCTGTTTTTTTAAACTGGAATCTAATCCCCCCTTTCAGGAGATGCTGAGCTCCTTGGTTTCTGCAGATTTGGTTGGAAATGAAAATGTACAGCATCTTCCTGAAGGCATTCAAGACAGAAACTAAATAAGCTAACTTTAGATGTCTATAATGCAGACATCTGTGCTTGTCACCATACGCTCCTTCTCTACTGTTGATGGAGAAAGACAGAGACTTTTAAAGAGCAATTAATCTGATCTATCATGGATCTTCACTTTAGGGTGAAATGAATTGTGTCCCAAGGTGCTTATTTCTCTCTATTGACTACAAAAGGAGTACTGAATAACTAGCTCAGAGAAATTTCATCAGTTTAATCCTGTATCTAGTATCTAAGTGAAGAATAGAAAAGTGAGAAAGGCACAAATGGGAAAGGGCAAGAAATTACAGTAAAATTCTGGCACTTTAAAACTGTTAGATATTTGACACATTAGTCTTAGTAATGTACTTTGAATAGGTTCTGCATGTTTTTAAACACTGGTGTCTTATAACCAAATCTATATACATTTACAATGCTATGCATATCCAAATGAATCAAAAAGCATTTGTGACATATAATTACACACAGCTCGGTCTATGTTATTCAGTAGAATATAATGTGAAATCGGTGGAGTAGTGTTCAATGGAATATATTTATGCCTGATATAGGTCTGTCTCCAATGGCTGGACTTCAGTCAGTTCAGAGGAACTTGAGACATTCAGTCTGAACAACATTTGTTTGAGTCAATTAGGTTTGTTCAACCAATCAATGACTTGGATTTCTATTACAGCACATTAGGGAGATAGGAAATAAACAAGCTTGATGGACAAGTACCACTTTAAAGTATCGATGATTTCCATGTAAATTAAAATTATATAGCTGAAAGGGAAATAACTACTCTGGAGAAATATTTGGCAGTCTGCCTACTTATTTCAGCTATTCAGACACCAAACAAGGGTGTCAAGGCTATTTAGACTTACATCTGTAACTTTTCTTTGATGCTGAGTGTTTGGGAATTAGTAAATACTGCTTCAGGGTTGGTCTTGGGACTTTGGGATGATGCTGAAAGTGATGAAGCTTGGTAATGCTGCAGCTAGGCAGGTGGAAAAGCTTGAACTTTCCAATTTAGTTCTATGAAGAATGTGATAATATTTATTTCACAGCAATTCTTTTAGCTGATTCATTGCACATTTACATGGCCCTCAGGAGTAGTTCTTTTGCTTATCCCACTAGTCAGACTAAGAAAAACATAACCTTGACTATTTTGATGATGGAAGAATCAAGGGACTAAAATGGAAAATTCCAGTTATTGAGACTTTTTAAATCAGCAAACAAAAAGTAACTCTTTTTTTCCATAATTTCTGAATCTGTGCTTTCTCGCAAGTCTCTCAAACTTTACTTTAGGATCCTTAGTTTATCATTGTCTCCTATTTTTATTTTTCCCACCCAATATTCGCTATAAATTTTTTCTCCATATGAACATACTCACCTGCCTTTAGGCCAGGAATGCTCTCCCCTCCCTCTGCTCCATGCAGAGTGCAGGGGCCAGGACAAGGCAAACAGGACAACACACATTCCATCCTGATGCTCAGTTGTGCTCTTTTAACAAAACAGAACACATAGTCGATGAAAAACTGCAGATGAACTAGTAGATGCCACTTAATAGTAATCCCCAAAGCAAAGGGAAAGATGAGTACAACTAGACTGGTGACTGACAAAGGCTAGTCCCACATTTTCAGGTCAAGGTGAAAAACTGATGCTAGGTGGATGCGCAATAATCTGTTTCAACATGTGGACACCTCTTGAACTTTTTATTTAGAGATCAGTATAAGACTGAAAGAATGAAGTCTAAACTGTTTTATAAAAATTGATTTTAGCATTAACTGTTGTCATTCTATTTACCACAGGCATCCATCTTTTTTCCAACTTACTAATTTGTGGCATCAGAAGTATCCTGTAAGAAATCAGTTCTGAAATAAAATTATTCCTGATATGGTAAAAGTGGTTCCTTGCATCTGTTTGGAAGTAATTTAATTTCATTAATTGTTCCTTTATTTATGTGGTATTAAAGAGGGACATGCTAAGAGGGAAACTAGAATCCCCCATTACTTTTTCTACAGCATTTATTATCTTATATAAATGTATCATACAGCTTTCTTCCATTTCCTAAGAAAAAATACCGTTTGAGAAAAATTAATCTATTCTCAATATCTGTTTTAATACTTTTTGGCAAATTGCAGTAAAAATGGTTTGCTGTTTTCTAGAATAGAGGAAAAAGAAATTACATAATCTTGTGTAAGTGGAAGAAAAAATGTGAGCATTTTTTCTATGTAAAGCTCTAGTTTGGGGCTGTTTCTGACTTAACTTCTGTGCAGCTTCTTCTCAATAATATCATCTTTGCTGTCCTTCTGAAAATGTACACAGATTAGACAAAGAAGTAATCCTTTGGAAATTGCAATGAATATATCCATTCAGGAGAGACTTCCTAGATGTCAGAAATTATTATCTCTGAGTCTTACCTCAGTGAATTTTTCAAGGCTTGTATTTCAGACCAAAGTGTGCAAATATCTTCCCCAAAGAAAACTGAGCTGGGTTCTTCTGGAAAGCAATAATAGCTAATTGCATAATTAAAAGTTGTGTCTAGTGAATATATGCACACTGGAAATTAATGCCCTCATTTTTAAGGCATTTATGCACAACCTTAAAATATTCTCTTTAATATAATTTTTCAGTGTGTATTTCTAGAGCAACTCACTAGGAAACCTGTCTCTGGCTGCTAGCCAATCCTCTCACTCACTTTATTTTGACTCCAGATACAGTCAGGCTATTTTTTTCAACTTATCTAAACAGACTGTTAGACTTTTAGGTTTTTCTCCCTTCAGATGACTCAAACTGCTGATGATTGCAATTCATGTTGTGTTCAGCCATGAGGGAGTATGAGGCTGAACTTTGGTAAATTCACTACAACTTTCACCTTTGGTTGCATACATTTTATTAAATCCAGCTGAGTTCTTACTTCAGATTTTCCTTTAAAATGAAGAAAGAAAAAGACTGAAATTTTACCTTCCCATATCTCATCCATTTAAAAAGTGATTCCCTATCAGATTAAAATTATCTCTGAAAAATATTCAGGTGTAAATTGCAAAACACTTCAACACCTGGTGAACTTTATAACAGCTCCTCTGAGTTTGAAAAGGTAGAAAAGAAATAGAAATTTAGGCAAGCACTGCTCCTTGACATTTGTTGCTACCTGCTTCAGGAGTCCAACTGCTTATAAGCATTTGTTCCATATACAGCAACCCTAAGCACTCAACTCTGAATTGTGAATTGTAAAAGAGAGAGAAAGGGAAGGGAGTGAGGAAAGAGGGGGGAAGGAAGGATAGCAGGAAGGAAGGAAGGAGGGAGGGAAAAAGGAAAAAAAAAGAAAGAGGAAAAGAGGGATGAAGAAATAAAGAAAGAGAAATGTTATGGCCTCACTATCAAAGGCTTTACGATGCTTTGGTCACTCACACTAATTTTGCACCTAAACTACTATAAAAAAAAAATAAAATTAACAACTTTATGATCTTCCATCTTTGCCTACTAACCAAAACACTTTCATTATGACTCAAGTCAGTCAGGGACTTCTTGTCACAGGGTATTAGGCTTCAGACAAAGCACACATGAAACATCTCAAGCATGTAGTCATCAAGCATTTCAAAATAGCGGTTAATGCTGGGAAAAAAATCCTACATAGAATTCTCATATTGGTAGCTATTTCTAAAATTATCAGGAGAGAAAAACAGAGGAAAACCTGTTACTAAACACTTGACAAACCCACTCCCACTTAAGCTGCAGCTGAACACTCTCCCTTAAATATCACAATAATGGAGTTTTTAAAAAAAAAATTAGCTGAAATTAAAAAGTTGAAATATTTTAGTTATCTTTGCTTCAAATTTCTAATGCAGATTTTCTCAGTAGGCCACAAATTTACATGCAGACAGTACAATAGATTTGGGAGCTATGAGGGATTGGGATTTTTTTTTTTCTTAGCTTCAGTTTGTGCTTACACAAGCTTATGAATCAATGGTAAAGCATTTATTTATAGCATTGAAGCTTTGAGTTTGAAGCATCCTAGAATAAGCATTCTTTTGTTTTGTTCTAAAACAGAGCACACGGTAAGTGATAAATAACTACTAATAGACATTGAATAGTATTTTTTTAGAAGAGAACTTCAAAGAAATATATGTCAGAAATCAAAATCAATTGGCGCCTTTTCATTAATCCACTTTTTAAGTGTCTGTGGTGCCCAGCACAGAAGATAGAGATAAATTACTTAAGGGCTTTTGATTAAGGAGTTTTGATAAGGACATTAGAAAGCTGTAAAGCCCCTAAGCTCATCTTATTTGCTTGCATAGCTGAGGAACTCTGGTGCATGTGGTTTTGTAAATATGTGTCTCTGAATTACACCAGGGATCCCTTATTTCAGTTGCAGATATTTAATCTGTCTGAATTTCTATTTCAGCCCTGGAGCTCTTCCAAGACTAATGTTAAAATATCTATTATCTTATTGTTTTCATTTTCCTTTTTTTCAAAAAATACAAAATCCCATATTCTTTGGTTAATTTTCCCAAATGAAAAAAAAATACAAATGTCTTTAGTTTCAGCTTCTGTATGGAACTTTAAAGAAGGAAAAATAGTTCTCTGTGTCTGCAAGGGCAACTTTAAATACTTCAAAATAAACAATCTACTTTCTTACAATAATAACTTTGTCTGATTAGACTATTTGCCTTCCAAAGATGCTCTAGCTATAACATTACTTGAGTATGGAATTACCACTGAGTACTATGTTGCTGTACAGGCAAAGTTAGGTGACAGGATGTCACGACCCAGACTGGACAGACCAGGGTGTCACATTTAATTCTGAATTCCCTTGGGCTAAATTAAGGTGAAACAACACCAAAGGATCAGTTAAAGATTTTATTCATGACAGAAGCAAACTGAACTGGGGAGGTGTGATAGTAGGTGGCGGGGTTTCTCACAACAGGAACTGGCATAAAACTGCTTCTGTAAACGATGTAACTCAGGGTAACCACATACATTAATTCAGGGAATACGGAGATCCCTCCCGTGGATTCATGAGGTTCAGGGCAGACCCCCTTGCTTTCTAGACTCCTCCTCAGAGAAGGGCATAGGGGTGTCTGGATCCACTCAGTCTCAGACTTGGTCAATGTTTTATGTCTTGAAAATACCTCAGTAAACCAGGCAACCAGTGGTAACCATATACATCACTTCAGGGAATACAGAGATCCCTCCCATTGAGTCAGGAGGTTCAGAGCAGACCCCCTTGCTTTCTCCTTCTCCCTTCTCAGAGAAGGGCCCGGGGGTGGCTGGATCCAGCCACCACTCTTAATCCCAGACTTGGTCAACAGTTTTATGTCTTACAGGGGTGAGATATAGGGATTGTGGAAAAGGAAAAGGAAAGAGAGAAGAAAACAGAGAGAGAAAAAGGAAGAGAGAAAGATTTCACCGGTCTAGCATTGGTTCAGTCAGCCAAGGGGTCCAGTCCCGGTAGGCTTGCACACCTGGGCCTTCAGTTTGTGTCCTTTTGTCATCCTTGCCCCTCCTTCGGGCAGCCACCTGAACTCTTCATGCTAATGAGCAATTTGTTAGCCCTTGGGCTTGGGGGTCGTTTGGGGAGTAACTTCTCCTTCCCTGCAGACACTGCCATTGTTTGATCTTTGTATCAGAACAGTTTATCAGAACAGGGAGCTGCGCACCCTCCAGCACGCTCTCTCCCTCCTGTTGCTGATGTCTGAGCTGATGGGCTTTTTCACCTTGGTTCCTTGCTGTGCGGGGTTTGTCTTTAAGCAGAACTTGCCTCACCACAATGTTTGAGACATTAACTCTTTCAGTCTCTCACACAGGATTAATGTTGCCTGTGTGAAATGGGGTATTTCCTAAAAAGTACATTTTTAAAAATATAGCCTAACAGTTTTGTATTTTGGAGGCAGAAGACCAAACATTAGAAAAAAACACTCAGTTGCAGGGCCAAGGAACATTTTTATCCTCTGCTTTTCATTGTTCACTGTAGCCTATCGATTGGAGTTAGTCAGAGGTTAAAACAGTTTGTGACTTCAGTTCAGGCTGCTTATAACCTCACGCAGGCAACATTAATCCTGTTGACAGAATTGACACAAGCTTGACACAAAATGGAGATTTTTATAGTAACAAGTAATAAAGACTATCTTAAAAATTTCATTCTACACACTATCAATATGGTACACAGCATACATACATACCTCAAGTGGTATGGATTTGGTTCGCAGGACAAGATCTTAACTGTTCTTTAAAAGTAGACAGCTTTCAGAGAGACTATGTTTTGCACTTAGTTAATTTTTAAACACACATTTAACATTTTTTCTTTTCTTTTGGTAGTCTAATTAATGCTTAGAGTAATCTCTGTAACAAAATTGTTTTATTAAATCAAAGGGATTGACATTTGCAGAGGTCTTGATTAGAAAACTGTCCATTGTAATTGACTAGATTCAAATTTAAAGATCTATAATTACTAAAATTGACAATTAAATGAAGGGAAAGAACAGAAAACATCACTACTGTGTTTACATTCAGAAACTTGATCAATGAGACTGCTTTCTTAAAATCTGAGAAAAAAAGTCAAGGTCTTAATTGATTACAGAGAGCATAGTTATAGATCCCCAAGACAATAAAATATTTAAAATATATATTTACATAAATTTTCAACATATATCTTTAGAGGTTAGGTAAATCTGTCCCAATATTTGAAAGTCTTTTGTTTGTTTTTTTTTTTAAATTTATTTATTGTCTCTATCTGTTGATTTGTTCATGCTCATACTGTTTCAGGAAGCTAAGAATGCCTTATGATCTAAGGGTTTGTTTACTGAAGGTTTGATACTTATTACTGTTAGCAGCTGATAAAGGACTGATCCTAATATGTGGTTCTGTCTCCAAGCCCCAGGAGGATCCTCAATGGTACAAGCCAAAGGCTTCACTGCGATTTGAAGGTGTGACTTACAAAAACCATAAAACTCCTTAGACTTAACCAAGTTTGAACATAGGTGAATTTGTGGATAAGTCCCAGCTCATCTTAATGTTGAGCTTCTAGATTTTTTTTAGGTATGACAGAGGCTTAGATTGTTTGATTTAGGACTGAGAACTGTGATTTTATTTCATTTTAATTTTCATTCCTCAGCCACCATTAAGTATATTTATATTTGACCTACAATAGCAAGAACTGGGTGACTGTCTGAGACAGTCAAGGTATGTATTTAAGAACAAATGCATATTAATTATGGAAGAAAAAGCTGGTAAACTTAATCACATAAGATTAAAAATGATTCTTCTATGAGGGCAACATTACAAAGTACAATTTGCTATATACTAAACCTCACCTACTGAACTGATAGTACAGTACAAGGAGTCCTTTACATGCATTGTTCAGGGATTGTTGCTATTGCTGTATCTAATAGTTTAACTAGTTACAGGAAGTGACAAATGCAATGTCTGTTTATTCAGAGTTTGACTTTAGATTACAGTAATTAAAATAATATTTATAAGACTAGAGGAATTCTGTGCTTTTTTCTTATAAAAAGTTCATGATAATTCTTATTAAATCCCCTGATATTCACATTTCCCCCTGATAATTCACATTGCATTCACATGGAATGTAAAATTGAAAATCAGTTGTTTTATTGAATTTAGTTATGGCAAGAACCTGAGCCTTCTTATCAGAATTGTATTCTTTTTAATCACTGGAATTAATTTTCAGACACCTGAGGTTTTCTGTGATAAGATGACATCAGCAGAAGGCATTATAATTATGTTGCTCAAACTTGAAGTATTTGGTTATCAGTCAACATTTAAATGTATGATTTCTCTATGTGTACAGAAAAATACCTTGAATACTTCCTTGTAGCTAGTCAAAGGATTAGACACGTAATCCTTTTCCCCCATTCCATACTTCTCATGTCTCACATTTGTAATAAAGATTACAACTATATGGTAACTTAAGGGGATAGATAATACAACGTGAACTGGTTGTCCAGTGAATGTCTCAGATGTCATCCCTGAATTCTACTCTTCATGGAGAAGCTGATGGTAAACTTTCTCATCATTAACTCTTCTTTTTTGTAGTTTTGTTTTCCCTTTCTCAAAGATCTACATGACTTCAACCACAAGTTCATAAACTGACAGTTTTTAAGATAGAGGACATTCTCAGTCTTCTAGCCTGACCTCTATATAACAGGCCTTGGCATTTCAGGTCATTGGCCTTGGTGTAGAAATTATTGACTGAGAAATTAAACAGTCTGTATTATACAGATCATCATAAAATTTTTTTTTGTCTTAAAAGATTTTTTAAAAGTCAAAGAATATTGCTGTTGTTAATAACAGAACATGAGTAGGATTTCAATATTGTTATTATCATTATGTTTATTACCTATCTTGTGGGGCAAATAGGACAACTAATTATGGTCTGTAATAGTAGGACCAATAGAAGAATGTGACAAAAAGACTACTTCTGGCCTAAGGAGATAATAGCCAAAATTGTTCTTGTCTTTTTCACTTTTTGATAATTTTATGGTGCCTGAAAATAACAACATGTATGAAGTTCATAACAGTTCTACAACAACAAGTAGAGATCCTTTTCAGGATATCTGCATGAAGTAAACCCACTTTTCTTTATTAGCATACACCGTACACTAGGACTAGAAAACTAGCAGCTGTTCAGTGGTGTTGCTCCGGGACTAAGGAAAGGTTAATGAGCTATTTGCTATTTTAACATTAATGAGGGCCATGTTGTAAGTCACATCAACTCCCACTGAAGTTGCACTTAGTAATTTGCTGTATCTGGACCTTAATTTTATCAGTGCCGTAATTTTTGTCAGTACCATTTTTCACTCTTTTCTTTAGTTTGTCTCACACTTTTTTTATTTGGATCAAATACATATTAAAACTGCTACTTAAAACTTGATTCAAGGAATATCAGCTAGGAAATGTCAAGAACACATGAATTCTGTTTACAAAAAATGTCACAGATATATTGCTTAATGTTTAGAGAACAGTTGTTTTGTTCTTTGTCCTCTGATATACTTCAATACTGCTAGAAAATAAATCTTAAGCTCCAGGAAAAAAAAAATCTTTTTTCCTTCTGTTGAGTAAGAATGTTATATTCTCAGCTATATATAGCTCAGGGGTAATGGCATATTAATAGAAAGACAAGCAAGGTATACAATATGCAAAACTCTGTGCCTGAGCCTACCTACCATACACTTCTCAGAGTAACACTTAAGGATATCAGTATATCATTATATTAGAAACATACAGAAATATTTTCTTGAGAAGTGGTTTATCCCATTGTGGAATTTGAATTCTCCGTAAATTCAGATCCAGCCTTGAAAAGAGACTTTTTTTGTTTTTGGTACGCACTGTTGAAAATGTCATCTATCTCTACTTAGGAGGGTATTTCAAAGCTACCATGACATCAAGAGACAACTCCTCAATTATTGACACTTTAGCATTGCCATTGATCAGGACTGTGACTAAGAAAATATCTAAATTTAAAGTCAAAGTAACGTCTTGTAATTAAAATTAAGTAAATTTAAACTTTATCTAAAGTTCCTCATTTCCCTTCCCTTCCCCAGTGCCATCTGCATGGCATATACAAAGCTATCATAGCATTGCACTGATTAATGTATTCTTTGACCTTTTTTCTACTGTAAAGCAATACTGAAAAAGCACTCCTGTCCCATATTCTGATTACCTTGTCCATTAAATATTTTTCTTTTCTACAACAGGTAAGCATTTTCTTACAAAATGTGTTTTCTTGTCATATATACTGCTCTCAAAATCTGTTTAGTAAATCCTTTTTGTCTTTAGAATATTATCACATTTTATTATGTCTCTACAATAGTTGGGTCAAAGATACAGAAAAGGGACAGAGAGGTTAAAATGATTCAGTAACAAGCACAAGAACAAGCACATCTTGTGTCTAACTGAATATAACATACTTCTATAGGAAAATGTTAGCTAGCCGAAGTATTTTTTTACATAGTCTTACCACTTTATTATATTCCGTTCTGTTTTGGGGTGGAGTTTTGTTGTTTGTTTGTTTGTATGTTTTCCAAGTCCATGGTTATTTCAGTGAAACTGAATATTTGATTGCAAAGACTTTGAGAGTAAACTTAAAAATATGATTTTTGGTTTAAAATCCAACCGTTTTTTTAAAAATATAAATGCTATAAATTGGAGAAAAAGAAACACTGAAGAGTCTGAAATGTTGGAACTTTTAAAAACTAGGAATATAGAAACCTTAAAGTAATAATTGAAGATATAGTTAGAGATATAAATATGATATCTGAAATCAAAATGAAATATTTCAATTAGCCAGAAACATTTTCCCTAAAGCATTTCTGACAAATTTGGAAACAGCCAGTCTTAGGAAGAAGAGATTAGTTGGATTGTTTAACTTCAGTTTTGATTTCTGAATTAATAAAACCTGATCTCTAGAACAAAATAAGTTTTCACTTACCATTATGCTTACACTGTTTTTCTGAGAGGTTTCAGAAGAGAAACAAACATTCCAATAAGATTCAGACATTCACACAATCTATTAATTAATCTACCAAAAAAGGGCATAGGAAATGGTATCCACCACGTCAGAGCTGCTGTTTGATTGTTGTATTAAAAGAAAGTACCTGAGCAATTTTTGTATAATTTTTCAGTGGAAAATAGTTTATTTTCTCTGGGTGGGGAGGAAAAGGTAGCAAATATGAAGAATAATTTAGGTGGTGGTTTCAAGAGATTTTAAAGACCTTTCCTTCTTTTGTTTAATATCATAGAAAAAACCTAATTGAATTTTTTTTGCTCAAATAGCAGTATTAAAAGCATATTTATTTTTAGAGCAAAAGTAACAGAAAGATCACTATTCCCAATTTTTTATTAAAATCAAAACATTAACTTTATTGAACAGAGCTAGTCATGCATGAAAGGACAGTTTAGAACATAAGGAGTGTGATAAACCAAATTGCTTTTCACCCTGGCGGTATTATTAAAGGTCCCTCTAGTAGTGTAATTTAATTTTACAATCTTTTCATTTGCATGCATTTAAATATTTTTAACAGGATGACACTTCTTATATAAAGAATATAAAGAAACAATATAAAGAAAAAAAAAAAAGGTGTTTTGATGTTCATTACCTCAAATAGTAGTCCTTTCTGAAACAAATAATGACTCAAGTAATGTTAACATTTCAGCCATATCTGTCTGGCATCAAAGATTGTCCCTAATACCTTGAGCTAAATAATTCATACAAATTATCAGTGAATGAACACTTGGGTTGACAATCCAATGTTTTGTTTTAGTTTTACAAAATTACTCCCTTGAATAATTTTAAATCTGTGCAAGCATGTTTAACATTTCTACATTGTCATACATTTAGAAGTATATTGATTTTGGTCCTTTTTATAAAGGAGTCTGTAAGTAAAATTAAAGATTCATTCCTGTTTGCTGAGGTTCAGTCTATGTATTTTGTAATGTGTATTTCCCTACATATTCTTCCTGATATTGGTATGAATTACTGGTTGTATTACAGCTGGACTGCAGCTTTATTCATTCCATTACAGTTGCTTTTATAAAGGTAACCAGTCATACTTTACATGCATAGATAATAATATCCATGGTTCATATTTACAGATTTTTCTTTTTTTTTTTTTTTAATAAATTCCCAAATGTGTTATCAAAGATATTCTGTTAAGAAGTAAGTTGTGCTACAATGGCATGACATAAGGGTTTTGATTTAATTACGTTGCTTCTGAAAAGACTTAATTTAATTTAGTGCTACTGAGTAGTTTAGGGGATTAGTATTAGCTATACCTTCTACATTTCTGAATTTAAATGTGTCTCATATCACAGACAGGTGAAAGCTAATGCCTGAATTTAATTTGATGACCTATCTGAAATACAAATTGTAATCTCTAGTAAAGATACTAATAGAGCTCCCTGTGGCAATTAAATGTTTCAGAAATTTTAAATTAATTTATTCTTACAACACACGTTACCTAAGAACTCATATACATTACTGGTGGAGAATTGAGGCATACAATATCTAAAAGAAGCATTTGAAACCTAGGCATGAAACCTGCATGTAGAGATCAAGAGGTAAATTTGTTTAGACTATTCACGGCAGGAGACTTAAAAAGAAGACATCTACAGTATCTTATCTCAGTGTTTCTGCCATTCTTTGTCAGCTCCATAGAAACTCTATCTTCTTCTAACACAGACGAGGTTGAAGTTTTACATGTAGAGCAACATTATCCATTTTATCCATTGCTGATACAAGGTCAAATTAGGGAGAAAATAAATTTTTGTCTTCTTTATATTATCTGTGCTTAGTCTCCTAAATGATTAGTCCAAGATCCCACAGGAGGTCTGCAGGAGAAAACATATTTAAATGTGGGCTTTTGAATTTCTGCACCTAATATCCTCATAACATAGTATACTGTGCTCCACAATTCACAAATACTGTGACATTACCATTTAGTGAAGCAGCACTAATTAGTACCTTTTGGAAATAGATAGGACCATGACCAAAATGTTATCCATAAGATCTCACATGTTATGCACTAATATGCTTACAAAACTCACAAAAATGTATGCCTTGTGAGACAGCTAAGATTTGGAACTTTTAATGGTAGCCTCAGATGCCCAGTACTTTTAAAATACTAGCCTATTTTTATGCATAAATATCAACTTTGACACAGACTTTTGAAATTAAAAAAAAAACCACAACAAAACCTAGGCCTAATTCATAAATTTTAACAATATATAATCTTAAAAAGAAATGTCTTTATACTGGAAAGACCTATCTCATGTTCAGAAGCTTTTTGAAGATGTACAAGCAGACCTTTCTCCATGTAATGACTATTAATGCGTCAGTTGTGAAATCTATTCACTACTGAAAATGTCAGTGCATCATTTCACTACTCAGAAGTAAAAGCTCTTTGTAATACTTGCCTATTATACTGAGTATTATTCATTCTGAATAACAAGGGAAGTAGGTATTAAATTGTATTATCCAGTTCAAAGTAATTGTTACTGAAGAAATAAGAAGCCATAAGAACATAGGAACTGCAATAATGGATCAGACCAATAGTTTATCTAGCCAAATATCTTAACTTTGACAGAGACTAAGACAGTAAAAGCTACTCCTTAGCAGATGACTATTGTACAATGCTGCCCACAGGAGAAATGCAATATCTTTTTTGTTAAAGTCTGGCATATACTTAAAGTTATTTATTACAATAAAATAAAATAAATCTCAAAGCCTCTTTCTCAGTCTTTATCAAAAGAAATGTAAGTGGATTTTTAATAGCTTTTATATATATAGCCCTCATTATTATTTCATATGTATATTATTCTAGCAGGCAGAGATGACTGCCTGGATTATGATCACATTTCAAGATATACTTCTCCACACTTTTATTGTCTAATTTTTATTTTTCATCTTCTTTTGCAATACCTAACAATCTATCACTGCTAAAGCATACTTCAGGTGCATTGTGAGGTGCTTCATGGTTTTACTTAACCTGAAAAAAAAAAAAAAAATTCTCCCCGGTATTTTCTAATGACTCAGTACCAAACAGGAACATAATTTGAGCCACTACTTCCTGGAAAACTAATCAGTTTTCCTTCTCACTGAATAGAGGACACAGTAGCATAAGGGCTGGTACTGTCTATGGTACACAGTATAGAGATGAGAAAAAACCAAGCTAAGCTATGGACTCAGTAGCTGGGAAGCAGTTCCTCTTACAGAAGGAACTGAAATAGCTCATATGTAGATATCTGACACAGCTGTTACATGGTTTATTTTATTTTTATGGAATGACCCTTATTAAAATCTCTTATTCGTGAAGAACTCTATATGCTTTGAAAGCAATGTGCAAAAGGACACAGTTCAATCTTATGTGGTGCTCTTTTTGAGGAAAGTCCTTGCCCTTAGTTGTTTGCAGCTGTTATGTGGGCAGTCATAAAGGCAGCATGGTTAGAAGTGGAAAATTACTGAAGAGAAGAAAATGGCTGCTGAAAAATACTGACAGGGAAAATGCCTGCCAGCCTGAGAACTGTGAGCCTGGGAGCCGGGCCTGTGAATCCGAAGCATCCTTGAGAAGGGCAACTGGCATCTTTGAAGTACAGCTGGGTACCTAGAAACTGGAGACATCCTGAGATACTACGGATAAGTGCAAAACCAAGGAACTGTAATGGTAACTTATCATCTGAAAAGGTGAAAAATAGTCCGGGAAAAGGTGAAAACATCCTCAGAAAGTAAGAATTGGTAACTGCCATTGGTTATTCCAACTGTAAGAACAGGAAATAATCTGAAAATATAAAAATTGGTGTGAAAGAACAGAAAAAAACATCATCATCTATTGGTGAAAAATAGAAATTAATAGCACCTATTGGATGCTCAAAGTGGCTGTGTCCTATACCCTCTTATGTCTCAATGATATAAATTTACTTAATTTTTATTCAAAATGGAGCCTTTCTCTGAGAACTTCCCATGCTACACATACTTCCTAATTCCAGTTGCATTCTTGGTACAGTGATAAAACCCAGCGCAGCAGACAGCAGCATAAGAAGGATTAACATTGTTTAAAATGCTGTTTGTAACAATGTACAAAATGTGCAATATTGCAAACAATTTGCATTCATCTGAAGTTTGGTGCAGAACAGATTTTATGCAGAAGTTTGAACACATCTGATCTGTCTTAGTTTTTGTAGTCATGTCAAAGTTCAAAATATTAAATTATGTGAGATACTGCCTCAGTGACAGAATCATATTTGAAAAAGAAACAGACAACCTGAAACTGGTCTTTGTGACTTTAATTCTATTTCGCATTAGGCTTCTTAATGTGCTCATGCTGATGCATAGATTTAAACACTTCAGAAAATGCTTTTCTTTCAGCTGTCCATAAATAAAATTTCCTGTCAGCAGAACTTCAGGATGCAGATAAAGTCAAACCACTTTTTTTTTTAAATCTTTTTCTTGAGAAAAGGAGTACCATGTTTAAAGCACAGTATAAAAGAAAATGGCACACTCTCTCTGTACAGGTGGATATAGATAATATGAGTACCGTATAAACTGTCTGAGAAAAATGACAGGTTTATTTAATGTATGAAAAATGTTTTGTATTTAAGTCATTTACCATATACCTAATGAATATTTCAACCTACCAGAACAGTCACTGCTCTCAAAAATACATTGTGACAATAGTTGAACATTTTACACTTTGCTTTTCCTGCATTTTTTGTTCTTTCAGCTATTAATATCTCACACACACTTCCCATATCCACTTTTTATATTTTAAAGTGTTAATTGTGTTAATTTTGGTCAGAGAATTAAAGAGAAGAATTGAATGTTTTGTAATAACAACATGAGAGGTAGCATGGAAAGGAAGAGACTGCAGTTATACTTCTTCCGAACATTTGACACTAAAAGTGAAGATGGTGTGTTAGACCATGAGAGGACTTAGGCGTTAGAATAATTGTCATAAAGCTCCTAGCAGAAGCACAGCCTTTCAATGTACTCCAAGAGTACAGTGAATACATATGCAATGCATGAGTAAAATTAGGTCGCTTGGACAGGATCTAGAAAAGTCTCCCTCTTCAGCTCAGAAAGAGTTAATACTTGTTTCTGAGCTCCTTGCAAGTGTTTGCCTTCAGTTGGGATTCACAATCAAGATTTTTCTTCCTGAATTTGAGCAAAATGACAAAGAAATAAGGAATAAATTTTTTAATAGAAAATTTTTATATTTCTATTCTGGCCCTTTCTCTAGTTCATTCAGAATTGCTTCTAACTGGAACACATCAAATGTCCTGCAAAATGCTGAAGAGATCAGGGGCAATACTGTGACAATAACAATGATAAAAGCCACAAAAGGATCTTTTGTTAATCCTGCTAATCTCAAAGACAGAGTGAAAATCTGTGAAGGCATGATTGCTATCCTATGACCATTTACAGGAAAATTGGAAAAATAAGGGTAGTTAGTTGGGTTTTTGAGGTTTTTGTTTGTTTTTTTTTTTTCAAAAATTGCAAGAACAAGCAGGCTAAGTGTAACAATAATTACCCTTGAATGATCACTAGCTCTCCAGAAAATGAGGTTGTGTATGCAAGAGTAAATGTACATCAGTTTTAATGGAAAATTAGTGGCCAAAATGTACTGTACCAAAAAGCTTTAAATATGTAAAGAACAATCTTAGCAAAAGTTACAGTGAAGGAAATTCCAGAAGACTAAGCAATAACAAGGAAACTGGGACATTCTGCTTCTAACCATGTTTCATTTCTTTTTTTAAATACAACAGGAAGAAAAAGAAAAAAAAAAAAAGTCAAAATCAAAGGTAAACCAGAAAGTGCAACAGCTGTTGCACATGGACTGTGAATGAGGTAAAGTGAAGGGGAGATCAAAAAGCTGTGGATTTTGCACCCTTGTTATTAATTTTTCTGTCAAAAGTTTTAAGATGGTAGTAGTATCTAAAAGGGTTCCTCAAACCACAATATTTCTGTTAGTTTTCCATCTCAACTATTATTTCACATGTTCTATCACTAAAGTGGTCAAATGTAAAAAGAAATACTAGGAATTCAGGGACCATTACTACTCTTTGAATTCAATAGAAGTTTTATCTTTTACATCAGTGGGAATACACTCATGGGCCATAGTTGTGGTAACTGCTGTTTTGAAGCATCTGTAAATAAATATTGATCAATCTAAATATTAATACAGCTTTTTTTGTAATATTGTTAGTCTTTTTCTCGTACCTGATGGACATATTTCCTGTGCAACATTTTTACAAAATACCTGACAATTTTTACTCAAACTGCATTTTTCCACTATTATGCTTTTTGACTACACCTTTTCATCACTTGAGCAACTGTGAATGGCATGTCACTCATTACAATAAATATTGTTGCTTGAAGCAGCACACATTAAAAACATGACAATAATACTGTGCCTTACCATCTATCATTCCATTTATATTCATTGTCATTTTTATGGCACTGCCTAGTGCATCTCACTTTGCTTCTTTATAGAACATTTGGATATTCTTAAAACTCAGCTTCTAATTTGTTATAGATTCCACAGTATTTCATGAAGGTCTTGCTAGTGTTCAGTAGGTTTAGCTTTCTGCTTCTAGAAATGGTTGATTAAGGATTTAGCAGAGGAAGAGTTAAAATAAACATTAAAAAACATTCAGGATAAAATTATGTAGTTACACATGTCAGTCTAATGATACTCTTGTGATTAACAGAGCTAGGGGATTTTGGTGCCAAAAAACCTTTCTTATTGTCTATACACTTCAATTGGGGGGCAGAGGGGGAAGGAAATAATTGGAAAAATTAAATGTGAAAATAAATAGTGCAGAATCAGAGATGGAAAACAAAAAGATTGCGATATAAAGGCGTTCTCACATAAGGAACATGGAAACACCTTTTTTACCCCAGAGTTATGAAGCATATTCTCTGTTCATCACTGCCAGCAACATGTAACTTGCATATCTTAGTTTAATTAGCAGGAGAGACACACCCTTGAATTAGACTGTTGTTATCAAGAGGAAAGAGCTACTTTCTTGTTAGTTCTGTCTTATTCCTGCAACAAAATTTTGGCAGTGACTAGAGGCAGTTTTACTGGGAGGAAAACTTTTTTTGTTTTGAAAATATTCTGGCTATGAAAATGTCA
The DNA here is from genome assembly GCF_026419915.1 of Harpia harpyja. Taxonomy (NCBI): domain Eukaryota; kingdom Metazoa; phylum Chordata; class Aves; order Accipitriformes; family Accipitridae; genus Harpia; species Harpia harpyja. The sequence goes on along the minus strand of NC_068942.1, from coordinate 13,341,076 downwards.
CATCTATATTTAGAGGACATTAATGAATATTCACCATTTTGCCTGTCTCACCTTGCAAAGCTGAGTCCAACTGTTAACAATGGAGAGTGTATGTCCCAGAAAATGATTATCACTGCTTAAAAATATATCATGATCAAAAAGTCCTACCAAGTTTTTCAAACAGCTTTCTTCAAATTCAGAGATTCCATATTATGTGTCCCAAATTCATCAGAATGGAAAAAAACCCCAAACAACAAACCTTATCCTGGTTTTGGCTGGGATAGAGATAATTTTCTTTCTAGTAGGTGGGATAGTGTTATGTTTTGGGTTCAGTATGAGAAGAATTTTGATAACACACTGATGTTTTCAGTTGTTACTAAGTAGTGTTATATACTAAGTCAAGGATTTTTCGGCTTCTTATGCCCAGCCAGCTATTCCATACCATGGGAAGTCATGCCCAGTATATAAACTGGAGGGAATTGGCTGGGGAGGGTGGATCCCTGCCCTAGGAATAACTGGGCATCGGTCAACGAGTGGTCAGCAATTGCCTCGTGCATCACTTGTTTTGTATGTTCCAATTCTTTTATTATTATTGTCATTTTACTATTGTTATTATTATCACTATTATTTTCTTCCTTTCTGTCCTATTAAACTGCTCTTATCTCAACCCCCGAGTTTTACTTTTTTTCCCCAATTCTGTCCACATCCCACTGGGTGGGGGGAAGTGAGCAAGCTGCTGTGTGGTGCTTAGTTGCTGGCTGGGGTTAAACCATGACAAAACTACAAACAGATCCTTTTCTCTTCCTTTACATCACCTTAATACAGCTGTGCCACATGCAATTGTGCCATTTAATGGTTCCATAATGAAAAACTCCAGACACTCCGGAGAAACCCCTGTCAGAATGTTTGCCTACCCTCATCATCAGTGGAAGGACATGGAAAATATAGCAACTAAAATCAGGATTTCAAACACTAAAAAAAGAGTAAAGTATAGTTTGAAATATTATTTAGTAGCATATGGATACCTTAACTTTTTTGTTCACCAGTGTTGACTTACCTGAAAGACCAAATTAAATCTTTTCCTTTTTGCCTTTCTTACTTTTAACACTGACTTCTTTATTCCAAGTAGTGATTTTCATTCTTCTGAGTGAAGTGTGTGGGCATAAATCCAATTTTCTCTTTTGGGTGACTGTATCTTTAGACTCCATGACATGTACAGCTTTTAAATCAATGGAGTTCCAGATTGTTTAATCTTGGAATAATTGAAAATTACTGTGCAAATGATTAAACAATAACGAGAGTTGCTGACTATATTCTTGTCCATACAATGCATGGGCACTGTGTGTGGCTAAAAATGTAACAAGAATTGTCAACAGATATTCATGACTTCTCAATATTTTGGTTAGTGTGTTGTATTAGAATTGTCTTTGAGCAGTAACAGTTCCTCTTAATAACCATTTACACCCTCACCAAAGCAAGAAAAAGACTAATTGAGAATTACTTTTTTGTATAATTTATACTCATATGCACATCCATATCATAATTAGTGTTAATCTGAAATATATAACATATTGATCTAAAAAAGGAAAATTAAAAAGTATAACTTCCCCCTAAATATTACTTTAGGTCTAACAGTGTAAACTGAATGTGCTATTGCAATACCATCATGCAGCAGTTGAACTTAGCCAATGCCTACTATGAAGATCTGCCCCCATACACTGTAGCTAAATACTGGGAATTATCTAGAAAAAGCCTTTATCAGAAAGTCTTTAAAAAGTAAAGATAAAGATAAGGAACTGAAAACAAACAAGTTCTCTGAATCTGTAGAACTAAAGTACTCATTACTTGATCACGATATCTAAGCCATTTATTTAAGATGATAGCTTTGTCTTTTCACTTTTTCAGCATACCTTCAAATGTTGGTGTGGTGGTGCATTCCCCCTCCTGGGCCACTCTACGATCTCAGGAACTCCTGTTAGGCCTCAGCATTTGTGTAATGAGTTGGGCAGTTAAGCACCTTGACTGTACTATCCACACTTGCATGGCTAAGGCGGGGAGCAGCACTGACCATACCAAGGGCTCCTGTCACCTAGTGGAGGCAGAGGTGCAGGAGCAGGAGTATTAGTCATCTCCTAACAGACTTGCAGTCTTCCCTTATCATCTGAATCATAGCTCCTGTGAAAACGGTACCAGTGCTACTGGAATCCCAGTAATTTGCTGATGACTAAAGCCAATCATCTCGCGAACCTATGAACAGCGGTCCTAAGTGAGGCCCTTTGAGCTCTCTTGGATCACAGCAGGCTGCGACCAGCATCTCCCTCTGAGCGGGACGCCTCTCAGAGCTCACAGACTCTCCAGTTTGCAAAAATTGGAGGACCGTCATTGAGAGCTGACAACAGGACTTGGGCTGATACCCTTCGCTCCTTGAGGGTCAACCCTTCACCTGTTGAGAAAAATGCCGAGACATTTGACATGAATATTTTCACTGAACTCGAGGGGAATTTTTAACAGGTATACCTAACTTTGCTTTGCTTTTATTTACATATATATATATATATACATATATATATATTAGTGTCTGTGTGCATGTGTATGTGAATTAACCAGGGTATCCTACAGCAAGTATAGTGTAAGTATTGCCTTTTCCAAATTTTATGATTCACCTCAACCTGTGAATGAATCTCAGACTGCTGTTACACACATAATTCCTTTAGACATAAACCATTGACCAAGTCTGGGCCTAGGAGTGGATCCAGGCACACCTAAGCTCCATCAGGAGTTTGAAAAGCAAGGGGGTCTTCTCTGAAGTTCGTGAATCAACAGGAGGGTCTCCCCTACCTTTTTACATCCCCTATGTCTATGCAAATCATGAAGAGTTAATTCTAACTCGATTTTTCCTTGTATGTTTCTCTCTTGCACTTTTGTGTCTTTGGTCACTGTATAAATAATTCTAGTTTGATTGTAACTTGATTTCCTTTGTAGTTTCATCTATGTATTAAGTAATAGGGTGAACCTTGCCATGGATCCTGTGAAGTTGCACTTTTATAAATTCCTATTAAATCATTTTTGCTAATACCCTTGACAGTGATTCTTTAAGAGGTCCAAACCACTCCATTCATGACAGCTGGACAGCTGAGCCATAACTAGATTGACTGGATAATCATTTTTTTCAAATGTTAGGAAAAATTACATTTATTTTCCAGATACTGATGGTTAATTTCCTAGCTGAGGTTAGCCTGTTATGTGCTCTTTTCATGTGACAAAATTCTTGAACAGTGAAGAAAATGTTTTTGAAAATGCTGATTACATGAGAAAAGTCAAAAAAAGAAGAGCTGATTATACATGCAATATGTTAACATGGAAGTTTGTTCAACACTTTATTTAAAAATGAGGAAACAAAATTTTAATATGACGAATGATAGAATTTGTCAGAACTCTAGTGATACATGTTTATTCTTGTATTTGTAAAAAAATGTTGATTGGCAAAAATTAACAGATCTTATCATATTAAAAGTGACTGATGACACGATAACCTATGTGATGTTATAATCTCAGGTATTGCTGCTTAGTGGTTATAACCTCTTCAATGCAAAAATTTTGTTGGATCATCACAGTACATCTGAAACAATCCAACAAAAATATTGTTAATATATTTCTTTTCTTTTTTTCTACCTTTCATTTCCTTCTCATGAAACTAATATGTAACAGAATTTTCAAATAACTGTTTTAAAACTATAAGACTATTCAAAACATGATTTTTTTTATTAAAAAAAGGTGTCAAATTGATAGGTTAATTGAGTTTTTATCTGAATGGTCCATCTATCCACAAAAACATACATTGCATATGTTCTCAGAATAGCCTTCTCATTGGGTTGATAGAGTTACTGGCTGCACTGTTTCATTCAAAGATGTTTTATATACCTCTTCCTAAGATTGAGTTGTTTCATGGAGACTTTCATTTTACATGTTAGGTATGATACAGCAATGGCTGCTGCAAACAGAGCTCATTCCATGGTTAGTCCAACAATAATCACTCCCATAGGAAGGATATATAACATGCAAGCAAGCCAGCGAGCCATTGTATTTCTAATATTAGTTTATTGCAACATCATTAAAATATTCTTCCAATATTCCCTCCAAAGCACGTTATCAGGTTACCAGCAGCTCTAACACTAGTATGCCTACGTATGATGCCAGCAGCTCTAACACTAGTATGCCTAGGTATGACGTATTCCATGCAGTTTCTTCCTTCTGTGCCTCAGTATATTGTGATATTTCTGGCCTTGCCTCTCATGGATTTTGAGCTTTGCATTGTTTCTCTGCCTTCTGAATCTTATGGAAGAAAACAAGATAGCATCTTCTCCAGTCAGTAATAGTATTTCTTCTCTATATTCTTGTTTAGTCTTGTTTATTACTTTAGTCTGAAGGTTGTGGGTTGCAGCAGCATTTGTGTAAAGACAGAAAGATGATTCCTCATATCCTGCCTACAGACAGTGCAAGGCAGCACTCTGTGTGTGCCAGAGATATGTTACTCTGATCCCAGAGAACTAGGCTGATATCTCCACTTTATATAGCCATTTCGTAGAAAATTTATTTTATATTTCTAATGGTTCTTTCAGTTACCTAGTCATTGCATCAAATTGTTCAGAGAAAGAGTTTCAGTTTCTAAGATCTCATGAAACTACTCAATTTTTCTTCTTTCAAAAGGGTATAGTTATTCTATGACTAGGAGTGCCAATTCTCTCATTTAGGACTGGAAGAATGTACTGGGTTGCCTGCAGAATGAATAATTTTCTAAAACCAGGGAAAAGTATTTGCTATTCTGAAATACTAAATACTAGAATTTGCTGGAGTGAAAACACAACGACTATACCCTCCTCCCCTCCCCCTTAAAACCGATGTAGCTTGCTTACAATAAGTATCTCAGGAATCTCATGAAACTGTAACAGACCTTAAAAACATTATAGCCCTTATAAGACTCTGTTATTACACTGTAATAACACCTTCACAGTTGTAGCCTTCTGACTGAATGAACATGACCCATATGGACACTTAGGCATTTACTGTTTTGTATTGCTCAGAAGCAAAGTCTGTTTTTATGAATGAGGTTTTTCACAACTTAAAATGCCTGCAGTCTGGGGTTTACATCCCTCCTCTCCAACATCCTTACAGCCAATCCTCTCAAACAATTTTGTATAAAGACCTGACACAGAATTTCTCTCCTCATCTTCTTTCTGTAAGTTTAACAAAGTGTTACTATGTGTAAAGATCAAATACATTACTACTTTTTCATCAGTGACTGATTTTATATTCAACAGTTTGCTCTAACAGGTCTGTAAAATATGCCAACATTTCTTAATTAGTAATATATATGATTCTATAATCACATTCCTGTAATTGAAGTATTATGTTATAACCTAGCAGAAAGTTTTGCAAGATGTTTGAGAAATACTATCCTGTGTGTTTTGTCATCTAACATTTTCACATGAGCAGATACTTTTTTCCTTTGTTTTCTTTTGCTTTTGTGACAAACATAATAGCCTATAGTTATTTCTCAATTTGCTTTTAGTTTTATTGGCCTTATTGTGTCATTGTCAGAATTCATATATTTGAACCCAAGATTGTATCTGTAGGAGACAAGGTCCTAGACCATCTGCTTGATTGGCATATGGTTCACTGGAAAAGAATCTAAATAGTCATTATTCCTTCCTGTGCTGTCTCTGTATGTCCTTGATAAAAAGCCACTTCTCTTTGCATATATAACCAAACAGTTAACCTGTGAAGTGTGTTTTCTTTGGTTATGATCCTCTTTCAATGAACAGTAGCTCAGAATCTGAGTCTGCAAAGGATTCTTGTAAGATCTGACAGAGCGATAGGCCATAGCAACTTGAAGACTGAGATACACTCCAAGGACCTCACAGTAATGTCAGAATAAGCTCTTTTTCCTTCTGGATGTCTGTATGTTCACCTTCCCACTTTGAGAGTTTAGTTTAATAAGTGTACTAAAAAAAACCCCTCAAAGTGGGAGCATCCTCAGTTATGAGCAATACATTTCTAGAGTCCTCTTTTCCACTGTGTGCAATGAAATAAGCTCTTTCTAAACTCCCTGCTTTTGTATCTACTCCTAAAGCTTTCATGTAGATGTAGAAATAGTTTCCTACTTGTCCAGTTCCCAGTAAGATTTCCCATAAATAGATTTCCCATAAAAGTAAAAATAAAGTTTGTGATGGCTTGCAAATATTTGTGTTCTCATTTATTTGTAGTGTTATGCTTATTTAATGAATGTAACATGACACATTTTTGATTTCACACTCTTGTGTCACAACTAAAACAATCTCCCTTTCCTCAGGAATTTATTTGCCACTTCTAACCTAATGTCATATTTTCCTGTTGTCATGTCTTGGGTGAATAAGGAAGCCAGAGTGAGATCAAGAATACATAGGGATATATGAAACACCAGACAAGATTTTTTTTCCACAAATTGAAGACTCTGAGACAATGTATATATTCTATGACAGATTCTACTTACCTGCAAGAAATGAAATGTACAATTAGAAAAAAATAGAAAGGTGGCTAAAATGAAAGAAAGTGTTGGTCCTTGGAATAACAACTTGTTGTACATAACGTATTCCAGGAAAGGAAAAGCACAACAGGGGCTTCCCTGATGTAGATACAAAGGAGTTGACCAGGTAACCTCTGATGGAAAGATTTTCTCTGGCCACTTTCCAGGATGAGCCTGGAAGGACTGAATAGTTTTTATTTTACCTAATATAATGCCACTTCACAAGGGTGATACATAATCTACTTCTTAAGTTCTGATTAATTTTCCCTTTCATTGCAGTGAACTTTGCATATGCATCGGCAGCTCAGAAAGGAGTATGCAACATATTAATATCCTGATTGTCCTGCTATTCGTGACTTTGTAAGGTAAAAGTCAAAGCTGAATTAAAGCCCTGTTGCTGGAAATCTTAAAATCACACTGAAGCCTGAAAGATAATAAAATCTACCATTTCATAAGAGGATAGTGAAGCATATTAATGTAACCTGATTGTGGAGAAGAAAAATATCATTGAAATGATTAAACACTCACATAGTCTACAAATAAAGTATACTGATTTTGAAAAAAAAAAGAAACCTCAGGATCTAGATTCTAGACTTACGAAAGCTGGAAAATGAAAGAAAAAAATGTAGGTTTTGGGTTTGCTTCTTTGATTTCCATACTTTTCTGTCCTTTTTGGCACTTCAAAATAAATCATGATTTTAGCACTTATTTTTTTGTTATGGCTGTATATAGTATCTATTTCTTTCTTAGCTATTTTAAAGTATGTGCTGTTAATGTGAGATGACTAAATGATTTAATACACATCCCATAGATAAATATAGTAAAATTTAATAGTATTTGTAGCCATAACCTGAATCACTGCTTTTGGCAAATTAAATAAATTTTGGCAAGTAAAATAAAATTTAAAAAAAATAAATTGAATGAAGTTTTTGTATATCTGTTGGCATGAATACATTAGTATCATATGCAACAGACTTTTTTTGAAAACACATACTCAGTTTAATAAATTGGTTGGGTGGGTAGGTTTTTTTTCCCCAAATTGCTGATTTTTTAAAAAACCAAAACATTTTGCTGAATGTGACACTTTCTGGAAGAACCCACTGCAATTTTAGTATACAGACATGAACTCAAAAAGCCAATTACTTTAACATTTCTATGAAAAGTGAAAATTATCTGTGAAAAATTCTATCTGCTTTTAAGTGAAAAAACAATTAGAAGAAAACATTGCTTTCTTCAATATTTTTCACTGAGCTAGTAAAACTAAATGGTCTAAATGGCACTCTCAGATTCATAGTTTCATTAAGATTTTGATAAAAATTTGTATTTTGTCTATACAGGGGCAGTAGCCTGGTTATTCTGGTGACTAATGAAAATTCTGACTCACATAATGTTATATTACTCAGCTGTGCTAGATTTTCTTATTTCCTTATCATGTGTTTACTTTCTTGTTCCACTCTTGTGTCTCCCAGTCATCTCTATTTCATTGCTTCAGATATGTCAGTAGAGTTATTCCAATTACTTTTGTTTCCTGTTGGTCTTAATAGTATGTTGTTGAAAGACTGTGAAGAATGACTGATTTTTAGACATGCAGATTTGAACACTGTAAATAATGTATGTTCTGACTTGTTTGTGAGTTCTGTCCTAACACCATATCTTTGTTAAACATAATCCTATCTGAATTTCATATTTTTTTTATGACAGAGCACAAAGAAACCTGAAAGCATTTAAGTGATATTTCTTTGTAAAAATTCCAAACATGGACAAGTAGTGATTTAACTGCAACTGAATCATGACTTGGAACAAGCAGCAGGAATAAAGGAAATAATAGTTGAAGGATGTTGATGATTTTTGTGACTTTCAGCTGATTGCAGCTGTTTTGAAATTACAGGAGACATCCAGAACTTTTAATGAGTTTCTATATTAATGTTAACACTTTGACTTATTGTTGGAATGAAAAGGCAAATAACTGCAAATAATTGTGAATGTGTCATAAGTCATTGTTCTCCCTAACAAGCAAGAAGCATACAATCACTCCATGAATTTTTCAGGAGGTCTTCAGATGCCATATGCATTGCAGTAATTCAGACACATGGACAATACCAAGACAAGAGCTGCATCTATAACTAGTTATTTCAGCAGAAACTAAAACAAGCCAATACGTTTATATATGGATTTCAAACAGATTTAGTAGACATTGCATGCTTAATTCAAGACAGTACTTCTCTCATCGGAAGTGAAATACCTGTATTTTCTTTGACAGACTGCTATTTAGGCATAGTGTGAAAAGATTATGTTTAGATAGGAGTATATTCATATAATATGGACAGAATGTTTCCAGAAATCTATTGCCAAGAATTATTGACCCCAGCTGAAACTGGGTTTGTATGTGCTGAGACTGATGAACCCATGGGTGGTTTCTGACTCTCCAGAGAGTTTATAAGGCTGTAGCTAAGAAACATCTTTTTTTTTTTTTTTCTAGGCAGATGTGGGATAGCACATGCAGAATTGATTTATCTCAGTTACTGCTACAAGACAGTGACATCTGTTCTGAATGAAAAGAATGAAAGCACGAGTCATATTCACTTGAAGTTAATCCTATGGCTTGTTTTAGGGTTGTTTGCTGTGATTGATACCCATGTAATAAACAGGTTTTTCACATTCAGAAGGCATTAGGATCATACTTGGAAAAATCCACTGAAGACGTTAAACATAACTCAGGTCTTCAGTGAAGGTAAGTCCTTAGCATAAAACAAACTAAATCTGAATCGTTTGGAACCTTCTTATCGTGAAATTAAGGCAGGAACGATAAACATTTCTGGAATCAGATGTAAGATGTTATAGATGCTAAATAATCCTAAATTACAACTAAACTCTGAGAAAAGTCAAAAGGAAATATTTTCCTCAGTGTGGACCCAATCCAATAACAAATCAATAACATTTACTATTCACAGTTGCAACAATAAAATTTCTGTTGTAATGGAAATGCTATCATTTTTTCTTTCCTCTGTTAATAATGATTGGTGAATCCTTAAATTACAGTACTTCCCTATACCTCTTTCTGGAAACCACTCTCATTATCTTATCCTTAGATATTCCAGATTCTTCAAAACATTCCATTAAATAGATGAGAAAAAACATGCAATTGTTTTTTCTTTCTTCTGGGAAATGCATAGATGTGGACCTCAAATTTATAAAACTTACCAAAGCATTTTAAAAATGTCAGAATATTGTGCAACAGGTACTACAAACTTTTTTTCTAAGCTAGACATATTTGATACACATCTATGCCCAAACGTAGCTAATGATAAGCACTATGAATTATGAAATGATATAGGAATACATAATGATAGCAAGTTCAGTGGAATTATTTTACATAATTTTGTGTTCTGTAACATTTTTTAGACTTGTATGCTGAAAACAAATATTCAGTACATAGGATTGTCTGACTGATACAGCTTTGTATGCAAACACCTACTTATGTTTAAATTTACAAGATTTCTCACAAATATATTCTAGCAGCTTTTGTGAAAAGAACCAGAGCCACGCACAGAAATATATTTTCAATAAAACTCTCCAAATATTTTTTTGCGTATTTCAGCATATTTTCAAGGTATTTATAAAAAAATTTAATGATTCAGCATATTCTGATAAGAGAAAAAAATCCTTTAAGTGGTTATTTGATTCCTGATTGAAGTAATGGCAGGTATTTAATGAATGAGCACTACATCAGATGAATTTATGACCTTGGAGAGGTAAAAGATAACAACACCAGAAGATTAAATATAAAGATATAAAAAGGTAGAACCCTTGGCTTTCTTGAGCAAAGTAACAGTGTTAAAACAATTGGATCTCAAATAAAATCAAATGCTGAGTGTAAACTGTCATTTTAAAGTCTAAGCTCTGTAGCACACAAATTATAATATCTTTAATTTAGCATACCACTCTGATTTTGATACATATCTATAGATTTAGGGTTCTCAATCATGAATTATTTTAACTGTTTTGAAAATAAGATCATTGCACATGAACTGGTGTGCAATACTATATTAGCAGGGATAAACTTGTAGTAAATTCCCTGCTTATTTTCAAATATTCATAGGGACTTAGCTAGAGTAGTTACCTTTACAAATGTATATCTAGAACTTCAGCTTAAATGAGTGGAGCTACCTTGATTTACACCATAGGAACTGATGGATGCAGCAACAAAAGCTTAGTGAGTAGCAGTGTGTGTACTTCACTACATCATATTTCATTTGTATGATCCCATATTCCTCATAATATGTTAGTTTTATTATAACTTCTCTGAAATTTTTCATCTGGGAAAAAAAAAAAAGGTTAAATTTTTGGAAAACTGGGAACCAGTGGGATAGCCAAGAGTGAGTTCTGGGTCTATTGCTGTTTCTCTCTCAGTTAAAACATTTTTTTCAGAATCAGAATTGGACAATGTTAACCCTGAACTGTTTGCAGAAGGGTAGGCATGTAATGAACACCATGTGCAGCCTCAGAAGAAGAAGGAAACAGGGGGAAAATACGCATATCCAGAATAGCACATAAGAGTGTTCTCTTTAACTCCAGTGAGGACTTCAGCTGAGAACAATTTTCTTATACTGGAAATAAAGCAGAAAAAGGGAGCAAGAAAGTTGATAGGTTCTCACTTGTCCCGTAGTACAAGGCAACTGGTGCTGCGGAGGTCAGGCAGGGCTAAGGTCACTAATGCAATGGGCTGATGCCTATCCTTGAGAAACTGGGACCTGACTTGGGAACTAGTAAGGGGTTAGTAAGAAACCAGGAACTCTTCTATTTCAGTGCTGGCTTGGTTTGATACAGCTAAGAGTTTTATTTGTTTGGCACATAGAGAGTAAAGAGTAAAACTTCTGTTCCTGATGTTAAGCTCAGATTCATATATATCAAGTTTGATGTGGTTTAACAATAGCCAGGAGCTGCAGCCCACAGTCACAGCTGTGGCTTTTCTATTTAGCAGTTAGTCACTAAAATATATTTTTAGAATAGTTCTGTAACTTGGAGTTTGCAATAATTGTACACTGGACAGTTCCTCCTGTAATTCTGCTCTGTTAATTTGTTCTATTTAGTTTCTTGATATGCTACTAAATATAAAAAAAATGAGCCAGGTAGCACACCTCAAGGTTTACCATGAAGTTCATATTCAAATTATGAGAAGATACTCCAAACTGCTAAGTAATGATGTCATGTAGAGAATCAGGTGGTAATCCTGATGTTTCTGACCACTCCCTACAAGAATGAAAGCAAACTCATGTAACCATGTATGTCAACAAAGTGGCACAAATAATAATATATTCATCCAACCCATGTTTTCTGTGATCTCTTTATAGCTAATATGCATTTTAATAAAAATTCTTCAAGTTATAGTAAGTTCAGGTGGACTTTATTTCTGTAGTACTAACTGAAATCTCTGGAGCAGCTACAAAGCAGAAATATTGTATATGTGTAGGGAAGATTTGAAGTACTTACTTATAACATGACAGAGTGCCTTCTTCTGCATTACATGCCTAAACTGCATTGTTTTAAGTGGAAGCTTGCTTTTACTTTCTTTCTTTTGACGGTCAGCATTTGATCACCCCACCCCCCCACACCCCCTCACCCCCTCCCACCCCCCAGTTTAGCTCTCCAACTAACTTTTGATTCTGGAAATTACTTGGGTTCCTGGTGTAGAAAGGTTAAGCAATTAATGACATGAGATATTAGTGCATGTGCAGTGTAACACAAAATGATATGACTATAGAACTTAATCAGGTTGTCAAGAAATAAGTGTTTTCCTTGCAAAAGATTTGTCTAACAGGATAAAATCAGAGGAATCTGATTCGTAAAGATATTGTATTTAACCATGCAAATTAAAGCTCTTAATTTATTGCTTTCTCTCTCCCTACTGTTATGTCTCTTTTATTCTCTTTGAAGAGTGGGATGAGGAATGACACTGGTTTCAACACTGCTGGTGTCAACGCTGAAAAAAAGAAAGCTACACCATAACAAATCCAGGTTAGCCTTTCCAAATCTACAATAAAAAACCCTTACAGAGTACACCACCACCTCCATTTGTAATATTTTGAAGAATTATTCTTCCAGATCTCAGGTTACAAATATATTGATTGTTTTCACATGGAATAAAAGAATCATCCTCCATGATATTGCACCAAATCAAAAATTTGTTGCAGCATTTAGTATTCATATAACACTCTACATGTATAGATATCTAAATGTGGACAGAAGTCAGAAAGTGCTATCAATTTATTGTGCTGCACGCTGAAGTCCAGGGTGCAATGCTTTGCTAAAAATACTCATCTAGGCAAATCAATGAAATAAGCAAAACCCAAATTCAGATCTTCCTCTTCTCTGAGGTATATCTGTTCCATGCACTGTATTGTCATCTTTTAAAAATATTTACATAAAATAATAGGGTATTTTTTTTCCTGATGTCAAGTGGATGGATATAGAAAATAGTCTAACCCACAGTAATTCTTTAAAATTTTCATTCCAAAAAGTGTTTCTTTTTCTTTTACCCTTATAGGCAATGCAAAGAAAAAGTGGAAAGGTGGGAAAAGACAGTAAGTTATATCACCTGAATGCAATTTTCTCCAGCTATGCTCCCTCAAGGACATTAGTAATTTAACTACTCATTTACCTTTGGTTAGAAAGTATTACTCAGTTTTAGCTGAAAACACATGAAAAGATCAATTACAGGACTATGAATTCTACATGGACAAATGATTTATTGCTTGATCATCCAGCAGGATCTAATAATAACTGTAATAAGGAAGACTTTGAAATAAGTAAGATACTAAATTGTTTCACCATATGCTCATAATCACCATTTTCTTGCTGAGGGTCATAGTATGGCTACCCTTAAAAGAATGAGACAAGCAGTTAACAAACTGGTGTTCTGTAAGTAGAGAGCAACTGGCAGAAAATATGTTGAAACTTGTATTATAACTGGCCAAGGCATTATAATGCTTGAGTTTCCTGGGTGATAAAATACTTTTTAAAGAAGCAACAAAAACAAACAGGTGGCAAAAGAAGAAAATAAAGAGTAAAAACTAAGGTGGAGAAGAGAAATCAACAACCAAGTGAAGACAAGGGAATGAAGAAAATAAGCATCCTAAAGAAGATTAAGACTAAAATTAATATTTTTTATTCATAATTATTGAAAAAGTTTTCAACCTGACCTTCTTTTGCTGTTATCTGGTATTCCCTTCAAAAATCTGAAGTAGCAATTCGTGTAATTTCCAGACGTCTTATCTTATAAATTCACCGGCTTTGTATTTTCTTAGGGAACTTCTTAGCTAAGAACAAAGCAGCTAGCATCCAAAGTAAAGGAAAGCAATTCTCAGTAAAAAGAACAGGTTCTTGAAGCAAAAATAAAATATGCAAAATTTAAAGAAAACAAACAATACATAAAATAGAATGTCCTGATTCTAAGACAGCAGAGAGGTGGTTATGCTAAACTGTTTCTACTTTTAACCAGCTTTGAATTCTTAAATTGCACCGAGTGTAAAAGTAGCACTGAAAATACTACTTTACTGGGCTTTATTGCTTAACCAATCGTTAGTCATTAGCTCTGGTGCTTCTGGTCACTGAGTACTCTCTAGAGATTTAAGAATGTCAAATTCAAAGAAATGACAGACTGCATAATGCTGTGATAAGCATTTCTTCAACAGGTGCACTTGGTGGACAATTTAGCCTTTGAAAGGTTAAAACGCTAATGTCAGATATCACTGTTCTCTATTATGCCACTATGCTAGTAGCACTATAGATTGGTAAGACAGGTAGACCCCTGATGCAACTATTCATTATATTTCCTTGACTGACACACAATCAATGTACAAAGTACCTTCAGTTGTTCATATTTATAGCTGTGATCTCTGAGTATAGTGAACTCTGAGTATTGGAGTTGCTGAACCGAATTCTGGAATTTGCTGTATATCAGGGAATCACTGAGCAAGTTGTAGTCCAGATTTTTGCCACTTATCATCTGACAGATACAGAATGGGAGCAGATCAAGGATCCTCCAGAGTAAAATGAAATGACAATCCAAAGCTTTGTGTTTCTTTGTATCCTGACCATTTCATTGTTTGCCACTGTCTGTGTTTTATGGGCAAATAGAAATGATGTCATACTGACTGTGTTAAGTTACAGCGCTGAAAACATTCCAAACATGTATGCTTGTAAACCTGTTGGTAACATCACAAGACTGTGTCTTGTTCAAACATGAAGAACAGAATGTCAGACTGATACTCTGAAAAAGAACTTGAACATGCAACCCAGACAGACAGAAACCTATTGTGACCTCTTCAGCTTTGCACAGTTGTCTGTACAAGCCTAGTGTAATAGTTTCTCATTTAGAAAAATTTGGAGTTGATAGCTTTGTCTTTCTGTATCTCTCTCTGTATGAAGTCCACGATAGTTGTGTTTGAGGATGAGACTATTCTTAATGTCCAGATGATTAAGAAAAATGAGAAGAAAAAAAAAAGTCTAAAAAATGTTCAGATCTTAGTGAACTAGAAATTTGCATTTTCCTGTCATAAATGTTTTAGTAATACCTGAGTTTGTAATGCTAGTAATATTGCTAAGCCACCAAAATGTTCAGCCTTGATATACTATAATCATTTCTTACTTTACGCATTAACCTTATTTCTTTAAATAGTTTGAAAAAAAGTTGACAAGTGAAATGCAAAGTGCAGTCATGTTATGTGAAGCTTCATAAAGATGTGAAGCAGACTGAATAGAAGAAAAATAAAAAAATAAATGCTTACACCCTCCTGTGCTAAGTGACAGCTTCAGTGCACAGATTGTTTGGCTTGTTTTTTTTCCTGAGAGTAAAGAGAAACCTCAGAGACCAGTACATGAAAGCCTCAGCCTTGAATTTACAGTACTTTCTGTTAGAAAAGGAAGCTGCCTTATGTACTAAATCTCAGAGAAAGACACAACATACTGAATGCTGCTTGTAATATAGGGGAATCCATTACATTGAGAGTGATCTGCTTAGTTCCTTCGACCAATGGAGAAAGGAACAAGCACCTGTACTGGGTCTGGCTGGGATGGTGTTAACTTTCCTCATAGCAGCCTGTATGATGCCACGTTTTAGATTTATGACCAAAATAGTGTTGATGGCACACCAGTGTTTTGGCTGTTGCTGAACAGTGCTTGCACAGCACCAACATCTTTTCTGTTCCTCATTCTTTCCCCCCACAGCGAATAGGCTGGGGGTGGGCAAGAAGCTGGGAGGAGACACAGTTGGGACAGCTGGCCCAATCTGACCAAAGGAGTCTTCCACCTTATATGTAGCCATGCTCAGTAATAAAAGCAGAGCAAAAAGAGAAATTCCTTCACTACTTCCTATCAGCAAGCAGGTGTCCTCGGAAGCTGGGCCTCAGCACATGTAGCTGTTGCTTGGGAAGACAGATGCCATAACCACAAATGCCCCTCCCTTGATCCTCCTTTTCCTGAGAGTTTATTGCTGACAAGGACCCATTGACTTGTGCTTCCAGTGTTTCCTTTGGGAAAAGGAATTACTGTCCTTTGGGCTTGGGTGTCTGTCTCAGCCACAGTCTCATCAGAAGGAGAGGCCCTCCTTCCCTGCTCCTCTGATGGTGCTTTCTCTCCCTTTTAAAATGTGTTTTCCCAGAGACGCCGCCATCTTGGCTGCAGGGCTCAGCCGTGCCCTGCGGTGGGTCTGTTGGCACCGGCTGGAACCGGCCGTGTCCGGCAAGGGGCAGCCCCGGCCTCTCCTCACAGAGGCCGCCCCTGCAGATCCCCACTGGACACCCCATACAGCAGCAGGCTATTTAACACAGCTGTCATATGTTAATACATTGTTTTACGCAGCAAGGTAATCACAAGGCCTCCTTGTCAACCCCACTGCTCTGCAAGGCCTGGGCCTCCTTCTTGTCTCCCTTACACCACAAGGCACCAAAGTGGACAATGTTTCTTGCTGTAGTTTTTGGGGAGGTTTGTGTCACTGTAAGAGATGGAACAGAAGAACCAGAGCAGCTCCAAATACAAGGCAGTGCTGCACGTGGTGGCTCAGGCACTGCCTAGAGATCTTTCTGGGCTGACTTCTGAATAAAATGGCTATTAAAAAGGAAATATTCTTTCATTCAATGATTCGCATTTTTGGAAAACAAGTTTGGACATTCTTTGTAAATAATTATTCTTCCTACAAAAGGCTGGGTTTGGTTAATAATTTATGTAAAAAATTGCTAATAATCATATAGTTCCTATCAGTAGGAAGACATTTCTCTAGTCTTTAAAAAGAAGTTAAAATAACCAATGAGAAATCTACCTTTGTGATGGAGATCTCCATTATCAATATATTCAAATGCACACTCTTTGAATCAGCTGGAGTTGATATCAAAAGATGCTATAGAAAGAATCACACAAAAAAGTAGGCAATGCTCGCCTACATTTATATACATACATACACATACAATCAAGGTGTCTTCTGGATGACATTTCCAAATGTCCAGAGACATATCTGTAGTCTCTTGAGTGGCTTTTACATTTTTTATTACAGCCAAAGACGTCAGGCAAGCTGATGCCATCTGGAATAGCAAATAAGAGAGGGTTCATCTAAATAAACATTAATGCTACCTACACACCTGAGAGCACAGCAGGGATCAACCATACTGATAAAGGACATGACCTATAACCTTTCTTCTCCTGCTAATGGAAATATCAATGCAGAAAACAAAACCATACTCTATAATCAGCAGCAGATTTTCTTAGCTGTAAGTGTGACAACTGTTTTAATTTTTTTTTACTGAAGGAAAATATACATTCAAATGTTTTAGGATCAACTGCAAGATTTCTGTAGTATTTAATTTTCATTTTCTCTTTTTTTTCCTCCCTTGGATAATGAAACATGCAGTAATCATCATATCTTTTGTTTATATAGCAACTTTCATTCTAGTGGATATTGATACAGATATAGATTGTCAGTGAAAGTCTTGGGGTCACTCAGGCTGAATAGATACATTCATCATCTCTGATGCAAGGGAGCAGCAAAATTACAAGTGGAGGAAGTGTAAGATTAAAAGTTGATTTAAGAAACCAACAGCTGTTTTTTCCTTTCAGGTACCATGAGCTTCTGTGACAGCCTTGAAAAATCAAAGAACTTTTATTCTTTTCTCTTGTGTTTTGCAGCCTTATCTTAAAATCCCACAGTTATTGTATCAGGTCCCTATTGACCGTACATTAGCAACACTGAAGGATGAGGGGCTGAGTCAGCCATATGCTTGTCACTTAAGTTTTTTAACATTTATTGATTTATTGTTTGAAACTCAGTCTTGTTTATTTTTCTCCTATGATTATATATTTTAGTGCACCCTTAGCTCTACAATATAAATGCCATAAATCTCAGTCTGTTGGTGCCAGAAATATACCAGGATAGCAAAAAAAAATAAAAATCTATGCATCTAGTACATGATAGACCATAAGATAAATACTGGATACTTCCACTGGAAACACGGGATTGAAGACGGCATCACGTATGTTATCTGCCATATCTCTCTCCCTTTCCAAGACAGTTTAAAATAAAATAAAGAACTACAAAAAACCACCCCCAAACCAAAAACCCCAACCCACCAGATATAGGCAAGATACCAATGAACAATTCCACTACAAAGTCTTTTTTCTTTCTTTCTTTTTCTTTTCTTCTCTTTCCATTATGCAGAAAAATCAGCAATGGCAATTATAGAGGATAGTTGATCAGAGAGCGCTTCATAGAAAGGGAGTTATCATATCCCCCTGACCCTAATTAAAATGGTAATTGGTAGTACATAAAGGACAGGACCAGCTTTTTTCTTCTATTACTTGGTGTATATCTGGAGTAAGTATATTGACTTCTGCAACATTATTCTGTATTTACAGTGATTTGAATGAAACTGCAATTTGTTCTTGCCTGTTTAAAGAATACTTGAGATTTCTTCGAAATATATCCTGAAGTTTACTTTCATAATTTCTTCTTCATCTAATTTTTTTCACTATCATTAAAGCTTCTAAAGCTCCTTTAAATGTTCTGTGATTTCTTTCTCTCTTATGCAGTTCTCAGTCACACAGGGACTTAAATCTCCTGGTTTGACCACATTGTTTTCATTGCTCTTTTAACTTTATGCATTTATTTATGCTTACATGGCTTTTTTTCCTTCTTCTTCTTTTTTTTTTTTTTTCCTAATGTGACCTACCAAGAATAGATTCTCCCTTTTACACTCTTGATTTTTCATGAATTATTGAATTTTGGCCATTTTTATTCAACTTGTTTCACATTTCCTCCAAGTCAGCTTTTCTTACAGTGCAATATCTTTGTGTTTGCTGACCTCTCTACAGAACCCCATCAGCATTTCAAACTTAATGATATTATAATAATGGTATCCTATGTGCTTTCCAACTTTAACCTTGTTTATCTTACAGCAGTAGCCTCATTTTCAATTTTTTGGCCCTTTTGACCTCATTTGCTGCTTGTTCAATTTACTGCGTAAGAAAGAAATGTTTTCAAAACTCTTTCTTTTTTCTTTTCTTTCTTATTTCTATTTCACTATGTTGTGGTTTAACCCCAGCCAGCAACTAAGCCCCACACAGCCGCTCACTCACTCCCCCTCTGGTGGGATGGCGGAAAGAATTGAAAAAGTAAAACTGAGAAAACTCGTGTGTTGAGATAAAGACAATTTAATAAGTAAAGCAAAAGCCGTTCACACAAGCAAAGCAAAACAAGGAATCCATTCACTACTTCCCATCAGCAGGCAGGTGTTCAGCCATCTCCAGGAGAGCAGGGCTTCATCACGCGTAACAGTTACTTGGGAAGACAAACTCCATCAGTATGAACGTCCCCCCCCTTCCTTCCTCTTCCCCCAGCTTTATATGCTGAGCATGACATCATATGGTCTGGGACATCCCTTTGGTCAGTTGGGGTCAGCTGTCCCGGCTGTGTCCCCTCCCAACTCCTTGTGCCCCCCCAGCCTCCTCGCTGGTGGGGTGGGGTGAGAAGCAGAAAAGGCCTTGGCTCTGTGTTCAGCAGTAATGAAAACGGCTCTGTGTTATCAACATTGTTTTCAGCACAAATCCAAAACATCACCCCATACCAGCTACTATGAAGAAAATTAACGCTATCCTAGCCAAAACCAGCACATACCAGCTGTGATTTCCTTTCAGTAAAGAAAATCACAAATAAGTACTGTATTGCTATTTTAGGCAATTCTCTTTTCCATATAAAACTTTATGTATCACCTCCTTACACTGTTTAGACCTATCTATAACAATACAAAATATGTTTTCAACAAGAAATCATGTTTACCTTTTCAATTCTTTAACTCAGGCCTTATTATTTTGCCATATCAGTCAGAAACACTTTAAGCAATTAGAAGAGTCTCTTCTACTGGTATTTCTGGCTCCACAGATGCTGTCATATGCTAGTCTGGTAATGAAAGTTAATTTAACAGGCTACTTGAGAGTTGTCCTTTCAAGAATAGAGGCAGAAGACAGGTATCATCATCAACACTCCATTATCCATACCAGCACCGGGTAGTAGTTGCAGTTTTTGAAATCTTGAAAAAAGGACTGCATGGGATCTAGAAAAGATACTTGGTCTACCTACATTCCCAAATACAGCCCCTGTTATTTTTGCCAGACATTATCTCATCTGTTTTTTGTTAATCCCTTATTCTGCAGATTCTCCCATTTTCCCCACCTGTTTGTTCCAGTATTGTATTATTCTCATGACCGCAAGTTTTCCTTCTTGTGTATTGTTATACAATTGAAATCCAATACTTCTTGCCTGATCCACCTCTCCATGTTGAAAATAGTTTATTCTCCTTCTCTTAAAGCAGCCTCTTATGTTTACTATCTACTATAATTTTCTCCTCTTCTCTAGAGCAAACTGTTCTTATCATTTCAATCTTTACTTGTAGGTCATGTTTTCTGGACCTCTAATAATGCTCATTTCTGTCTTTTGGACTTTCTTCTTGAATTTAATAACAAAGGTCATACAAACACCAAACAGAGTAGAGGAATTGTTTCATGCCTGAAGATAGGCAGAAAGAAAAATGTGGTATCTAAAATTTAGTCATCTGAATCCAAGCTGATTTCCTTATGTGCCCTTTGTAGAAAATAAACAGAAGCAAGTATCTTCGGAGATTGATTCATGTCATCTGTCTTGGACATCCTCTGAAGAAGCCTACAATGACTAAAGGAGTCTAGGAATATTCTGCAGAAGTAGATGCTGTCATTGTAGAGAGTTAAGAATATGTGAACTGAACTTGACTCTTGGAGTTTAGGCAATGTTGCAACACGATAGCATATTTACTATTTCTGCAACATGGCACCATTCACCTATGTTCAGTAGTATTTCAAGATCCTGTTCTAAAACACTGATAGCTAGCAATATACATCTCTAACCTGCAGAGGTACAATTTGTTATTCCCGTCCAAGTATTTTCAACTCTTGACTTTTTAATATTAACATACTTCAGTAAATTCTCCAAAATAGGATTCTTCACAGTACTAAACCTCCCCTCCCATCTTACTGGTATCAACAAATACAACTACTGCACTTAAAAGTCACTAGTGAAAATCATAGAATCATAGAATGGTTTAGGTTGGAAGGCACCTTAAAGATCATCTACTTCGACCCCCCCTGCCATGGGCAGGGACACCTTCCACTAGACCAGGTTGCTCAAAGCCCCATCCAGCCTGGCCTTGCACACTGCCAGGGATGGGGCATCCACAACCTCTCTGGGCAACATATTCCAGTGTCTCACCACCCTCACAGTAAAGAATTTCTTCCTTACATCTAATCTAAATCTACCCTCTTTCAGTTTAAACCCTTTACCCTTTGTCCTATCACCACATGCCCTTGTAAAAAGCCCCTCTCTGGCTTTCTTGCAGGTCCCCTTTAGGTGCTGGAAGGCTGCTTTAAGGTCTCCCCAGAGCCTTCTCTTCTCCAGGCTGAACAGCCCCGAGTCTCTCAGCCTGTCTTCATAGGAAAGGTTCTCCAACCCTCTGATCATCTTCCTGACCCTCCTCTGGACCCACTCCAACAGGTCCATGTCCTTCTTATGTTGGTGTCCCCACAGCTGAACGCAGTACTCCAGGTGGGGTCTCAGCAGAGCAGAGCAGAGGGGCAGAATCACCTCCCTCAACCTGCTGATCACGCTTCTTTTGATGCAGTCCAGGATACAGTTGGCGTTCTGGGCTGCAAATGCACATTATTAAATTCTGTTTGAGTCAGACAGACATTGAAAACACCCAATGAAGAAATGCAAGCCCAAAAGTGGAGCACTTGTACCTATTCTCTGGATTCTGTTTTACACCCAGGTCTGTACCACCAGATTGTAATTCTATGCAGCACCCCTTTCTCTTCCTTGATTTCAAAAATATCGCAAGGTATAAAGTCAAAAGAATTATATGTTTTTCTCATTTCCTTGTTTTCTTTTGGATGCTTACTAGTACTTTAAATATTTGTTCCAATACTTTTCCAGAAAATGAGGGCAAATTTACTGTTTTATCATTATCTGTCTTCTCGTTTGTTCGCCTTTGTAGACAATGACTGTTCGTTTTTTCTACAGTCCTGAAAACTACTGTTTTTTCCAAAGATAACCATGCACTGTTCTGAAATTGTCTGATCTAGGTATTTGAGTCCCTTAGGAGGTTCATCATTTGAACTGAAAATGTCTTAATTCTTTTCTGAAAATAGCTGAAGTAATTTCAATGCAGACATGAAGATGGGACACATTAAAGAAATGTTTACAATCCACCTGCTTGTACAATTCTGGCACAAAAAGACCAGTCAAAGATAAGGCTTTCTGTGTCGCTAATTTTTTGGATTAATTTAAGGTTCCTAAGTCTGATTGGTAGGGTTAAGTACAGAGCACTAAAGAACAGAGTATTTAAATGCAGAGTACTTAAGGAAAGAAAAAAACCATGAAGCTTGGAAGATGTGTCTGTACAGAGAGAGGGACAGAGATCATGAATGTAACTTGTTCAGCAGTCAGAAAAGCATTCTGTAGTGTCTCTACTAACATATATGATTATAATGTATTTTTAAATTGAAAAAATTGACTTGTCCAAGTGAGGAAAAATAGGGTCATTTCATGTTCCTGTCTTTGTTTCAGGAACCAAAAGGTGTCTTGCTCTTTCTATATCCTCTCTTCAGCTTGCTCATATTCTTTCAATGTGTATTTTTACATCTCTTTTCAGAAAATCATCTAATGAGATTCTTGACTTGAATGATTCCAGCTGATTTCTCATTCTAACAAGACAGACTTGTAAGATACTGAGCACATCCTGTAAAGTATCTTACATGCTATGAAGTATTGTACACTTCTGTTTACGTCCATGAGAACCAACTGTGATATTAACACTGGAATGTGTCCAATTATTTCATTAAGAAAAACTTTTGCAACCAAATACGTCTCTTCTTATTATAATGCTGATTTTTGCAAAGTATTTCATACCCTATGAAATGTTTTTGTTATCACAGTCTGATTCACTTAAAAACTGTCTTTAAATGAATTCTAATTCAGATATTTTAAGGAGAAAAACATTTGATGCAGTAGCAAATTACTTTTCAAATAGTTTCAGAGTGATAATTTTTTGTTGAATCATTCCTTCAGCAATACAGATTGCAAAGAGAGGGTAATATTCTTTTTCCATGCTCAGTCCAAAATGTAGACAGACTCCATGTTTGACTTTCCTTATAAATTAAAAAATTAGTTACTTTCTGATACAAGCCTATATTGATAGACATTGATGTAAAAAGCACACTATACATGTACAATATTTCTCAATTATTTAAAAAAAAAAAGAATGGAAGAAAAAAAGCTGGCAATAAATTAGCAAAAATAGAAAGATTGAACATTAAGTGCTTAAATGAAAGAGTTTCCTGCCAGGTCAGATTGCCAGTAAGCATATTGTGAAAAGGTTTATGCATTTTAGGACTAGAAGTAATTTTAACAAGCAGAACAGGAGAATGCAGTCACTGCTGGTAGGGGTGTACAATACAGTGCAAAATCCAAGTTTAAAATCATTGGACAATTGTCTTCAACTAGCAGACTTAAAGCGAATGACAGCCACAATAGGCATACAATCCAGGATTTCAGGTAACAGCTTTCAAAATGCATTTTATGTTCTTCAGGCTGATATGTTCCTCTGTGACATATTATGTCAAGCTGTGTCAACTGAACAGTTTAATAGAAGGGGTTTCTTAAAATTACAGCCAAGGAAACTATTATTAGAAGAGAAAGAAGAACTTATAATGTATATCACCTGACATACAGAAAAAGTTTTGCCACAAGTTTGTGAGGATAATTAGTGCCATACACTATCCCTTTCCACCTACAGATAAGGGCATTTAACATTCTACAGTAGTAAAACTGTTTGGCTTATGAGTAAGGTTATCAAAGAAATAAACACTTTTGTTTGGTTTTAAGCAAATGATGATTTACATAGATCAGTGCAAAAGTTTCAGCTGAGAAATGTAAGAACTGCTTTCCAAGAACAAAGCTGATGTTTTCCATTTCAAATCCTTGCTTCAGGTATATTGCATCGTATGATTATAGTCCTTTTGATTAATAAGTTACCAATAGTAGAGAATCCAGTCACAAGTCAGGGTGCAGAGCATGACAGTCAGCATCCAAATATGCATTTTGGTCTATAAAGCACAAGATGTGAGCACAGTTGGAGCAACTGCAAGTTATGGGTTAACTTGCATTAGAATGGAGCATGAAATATCTTCTGCCAGCTATTGGTTACAGAAAATGTTTAATACCAGCATAGTTAAACATAAATAATTAGAAGAGCTATACATAAGCATAACATAAAATGTGAATTTTATGTTAATAATTTTTATAATTACAGAATGCAAAAAATATTACCAACCTTCCTCTAAAGAAAAAAGAAAACAAACATATATATGGTTGCCATTCTGTCCAAGGGTGAAGAGGAGAAAAGTTTAGGAAGATAATGTCTTGATATTCTTGATTTCACCAGCCCCAGTGGAAAAAAACCCAACCACTGAAGAGCTGCTCTAATTTACACTACATAAGGCAATACCTTATGCCAATAAACATGTATATGTTTGGATAAGAATTTTAACTATGCATTTTCCTTTTTTTCAGGTAAATGTCTTCTAACAGTCAATATAATTTCTACTGTAGGTGTGAATGATGGTAAATGTTTTTTCACAGAGTACTCACTTTAAGTAAGTTGGAATCAATTGTTATGAAAGACTTGTTTTATTTGATATGGATCAGCATGAACAGAACAGTGAATGAAGAGGACTTCTGTCAGGTTTGTTGATGTTACGGAATGGCTGAACAAGATGAAGGTTACCAATAGCTCCGTTGTTATACAAGCAAAGTATTTCCGTGTTTAGAGCAATTCTTTGGTGGTCAGTATTTGTGACCAAATACAAACACCTCTGCACTTCCTATGAGATTCAAACAGGTTAGATTCCCATAGACAATAAAATATGAGCATTTCTGAATGGTACTGACCTTACAGACAGGGGCAAATATAAAAATCCAGAATTAAGACACCTTCACTAGATTATAACTTTGGTTAACATTTTCTCTAAACAATTTAATTTTAAAAAGTTAGTCTGCATGTAGTTATTCCAAGCAGTAGTCTTTTGAAAGGAAAAATATAATTTTGGTACCTTTCCCTACAAGTATTCTAATTCTATTCCTATTAAGAAACCTGTAACTGTATAAGGAGAGAGGTTATATGTCAGACTCCATGCACACATGTGTACGAAAGAACATGTGTATGTATGCTGTTGCCTGCACACAATATATTTCCATGTAGAAATAGATATGTGTATATGTATACATATATATAAAATGCATGTCTGTCTACAGAAAGTATATGCATAATTTATACAAAAACATAAATAGACAGGCTTTTAATTCTATTCTATTATACCATTTGTACTTAATTAGAAAGGAAAAATTCTCTCCTCCAATTTTTGCCAGAGTTTTCTGGAATATTCTGGAAATGTTTTTTATCATGTAGGCTAAAGGGAAAAAGAAGGAAGGGGATAGCATCCATTAAAAGTTAATAACATTCCAAATTCAATTTTTAAAAAAGATGAAACCACTGGAATTCTACCAGAATAGAGTAAGTAAGTCCAATGTTAGAAAAATCAGACACTTCTGTAACTCAAACTTAGCCAAGATTTACTAATTAAATGTTTGGGAAATATTTGCTGTAAAAGTCAGACTGAATATATTATGTTTGTTTCCATAGACAATAATACGTATAATAAAGTTCTCAGGAGGACAGATTAGGGATCATGAAAATGCCAACTAATCTACCACATGAACTCAGATGACACTATTCCTTCATCACCTCTTATAAGCTTAATTAAAACAACAGCATAAAACCCCCAAGGATTGGTTTAACAAAACTGAAAAGAGAAACAAGTGTTGATTGTATGCATTTCTCAGGGATATATACTTTATTGTAAACACATGAGAGAACTTGACATTACAGAATGTACAAATGTATTAATTTACACCATAACTGAGCCCAGACTGCATGCTTTTAATCACCAGATCGTAATAAGACTTGGTGTACAGTGCTTGCACACCTTATTCTGTTAGATCTGATATAAACTGACAATTATTATTTATATAGGGAAACCATTTCTGAATGTAATCAGTCATCAGAAACAATACTGAATCAATTAATCAAATACCATCTCAATTTAATTTCATGGTTCTATGGAAGTTAGGAAAATATTTCTAACCCACTTGCTTATAAGGAACCTTTATTTATATATCATTTTAGTTTCAGAAATGGAGAGAGAAGTGGCACATTTTGTGTTTCAGCATGTATGCAGAGTGTACAGCAGAGAAACTCTATCTAAAGAGTTACAAAACAGCTAGACCAGTGCAGTATTAAATGATCAGACAGCCTCAAAACTGGTTTCTAAATATGAACAAATTGTGTGAATTAAATGGTGGTAGTAGTTTCGAAGGGTCCATGCACACGCTTTGTGAAGATGCAGACATTTTGAGCTTGTAGGAATAATTGTATAAGGAAGAACCTACATAACCCTCACTGATACCTAATGCAGCTCTATCACATAGATGGAATAATGTATAGGCTACATGGCAAAAAAAAATGATTGCATCATTAAACTGCATATTGATAGTGTTTATATACAAGGGTGCAGGATTAATGCCTTAGAACCTTTAAATGCTTGACTTTAAAACCTTCAAAATCCCCTTCTTTAAAAGGTTTCACTTTTAAAACTGCAACAATACTACGGACTTCCCATCTTCTTTGCATTCATGGGTCAAGATGGTCAGATGCCCTGCATAGGTCTTTACTACATGAGCTAGTAGAGGAAGCCATAGGAATAGAAGTAGCTACTGACTCAAGGGAGTAAAGCTGGAGAGGGAAGAAAACAAATCTTGCCAACTGTTCACAACTTTCTCTTGAGAGCTGAAGAATGGGTTTCAGTGATCCTTTTCTACCACTGACTGCCAGGTTTTACTGCTGGTAACAAACTTGCTTGTTTCCCATTCCTCCTTGCCCTTATCTCCAGTTTTGATTTTTTTCCTCTTCTGAACTATAACTGTCCCAGATTGATCTCCTTCAAATCGGAGATTCCTTTAACTTTTTGTTTCCTATCTTATGCCAGTTTCCTCTCTCCAGGTTTCTAATTCTTGCCTCAGCCTACCTTTTCCATGCAGCTATATTTTCCTCTCTGCGATTCTATCTCATATAACTCGTTTTTACTTCTAAGCTTTTCCACACTAATTCTTTCAAGTCCTATGTCTTTCTCCCAGCCAGCTGACCCTACTATTTTTTCTAGCTCAAGGTCTAGCATTTTGTGGTGAGTTGATATTGGCAGGTAAGACCCTGCTGGTCCCTCCCTCCCTCTTCCCTCCAGTGGGATGGGAGAAAGAATTGGAAGGGCAAAAGCAAGAAAAAAATCTCATGGGTTGAGATAGAGGGTTTAATAATTGAAGGGGAAAAAAAAAAAAAAGGAAAAGAAAAAGAAACAAGTGTTCCAAAAGCAATAACTTACTGTGAGCTGACCAATGCTCAGCCAGTCTCTGAACAATGGCTACTTTGAAAAAATTCCCACACATTTTTATTGGTGAACATGATGTTACATGGTATGGAATATCACTTCAGTCATTTCAGGTCAGCTGTCTCACCTGCATCCCCTCCCAACCTTTTGCCCACCCTTGGTATACTCACTGGGGTAGCAGAGTGAGAAACAAAGAAAACTTTGATGCTGTGCAAGCACTGTTCAACAGTAGCCAAAACATTGGTGTGTTACCAATACTCTTTTGGTTAAAAATCTAAAACACAGCACCAAATCATCTCCATCCCAGCCAAACCCAGTACATCTTTGCTGCTTCTGAATTAAAGAGGGCAGCTTTGTCAGTACTATGAACATGTGCATAGTATGGACTGAGAGCACAGGGGACTCCCTGTCCCCTTCTCTCTACTCCAGCTCAGTTCCAATGTTTCAGTGTTGGAGAAAAGTCTTACTGCTACTCCAGCCTTGTTTTTGACACATTCAATGCAGACATGTTAAAGAATTTAGAAGAAAAATACTTATAGGCACACAATCATGTGTGAATGTCACTGCGACTGTTAACTGTTGTGGGAAATAATGGAAAGAGACGGGAGAAGAATGATGAAAAGAAAGGGGGTTGTGCTAAAACAGAGCCCTGTTTGTATTATACTCAAAATTTTGTTATGGGCAAAAAGGGGAGCACACCTTATATGTGAAGCCAGGAATTCATTGGGCCCAGAGGATTGTGGTGAATGGGGTGAAATCCAGTTGGCGGCGGGTCACAAGTGGTGTTCCCCAGGGCGCAGTGTTGGGCCCTGTTCTGTTTAATATCTTTATCGATGATTTGGATGAGGGGATTAAGTGCAACCTCAGCAAGTTTGCAGACGACACCAAGTTGGGAGGCAGGGTCGATCTGCTTGAGGGTAGGGAGGCTCTACAGAGAGATCTGGACAGGCTGGATCGATGGGCCAAGGCCAATCATATGAAGTTCAACAAGGCCAAGTGCCGGGTCCTGCACTTCGGTCACGGCAACCCCATGCAGCGCTACAGGCTTGGGGAAGAGTGGCTGGAAAGCTGCCCAGCAGAGAAAGACCTGGGCGTGCTGGTTGACAGCTGGCTGAATATGAGCCAGCAGTGTGCCCAGGTGGCCAAGAAGGCCAACGGCATCCTGGCCTGTATCAGAAATAGTGTGGCCAGCAGGAGCAGGGAGGTGTTTGTCCCCCTGTACTCGGCACTGGTGAGGCCGCACCTCGAGTCCTGTGTTCAGTTTTGTGCCCCTCACTACAGGAAAGACATTGAGCTGCTGGAGTGTGTCCAAAGAAGAGCAATGAAGCTGGTGAAGGGTCTAGAGCACAAGTCCTGTGAGGAGCGGCTGAGGGAACTGAGGTTGTTTAGTCTGGAGAAGAGGCGGCTGAGGGGAGACCTTATCGCTCCCTACAACTACCTGAAGGGGGGTTGTAGTGAGGTGGGTGTTGGTCTCTTCTGTCAGGTGGCTGGAGATAGGACAAGAGGAAATGGCCTCAAGTTGCAGCAAGGGAGATTTAGGTTAGATATTAGGAAAAATTTTTTTACTGAGAGGGTTGTCAAACATTGGAATGGGCTGCCCAGGGAAGTGATTGAGTCACCATCCCTGGAGGTATTCAAAAAGCGAGTGGACAGGGTACTCCAGGGCATGGTTTAGGGGGCATGGTTAATGGTTGGACTCGATGATCTTGAAGGTCTTTTCCAACCGAAATGATTCTATGATTCTATGATATTAATTGAAATTTTTAACCAAAATACAATGAATGGTTATTGTTCTTTCATTTACAATGATACTAACTCTCTCAGCATATAAATATATCAACATATAAATATATAATAACTATAATATGGCTGTATATTCATATACCTATTATTACAAAAATATGGGTTGCAAATGCATCAAGAGGCTTTAATTCCCCTGACTGGCCTTATCTGGGACATTCACTGACACCCTCTGCACACATCTCACAAACTCCATTTAAGTTCATTCCTGCTGTAGGTATGTTTCCCTCTGCTTATCTGCATATTGACATGGGGCTTCCTGGAGGGATCCTGGACTTGAATTGTTACCTTGCTTTGTTCAGTTGTCACCGCATGGTCGAGAGAACCTTTTATGATCACTGCCCCTGTGTGGCTGGTGCAGTCATGTGCTGTGGCCACCTTGGTTCTTGGCTTCTATTCCCTTGTGGTACAGTTGGACAACTGAAGTACAGGAAAATGTGCAAGGAACAAAATTGTAAAAAGCTAAGCAAATTAAAATAAATTTGGTGATAGACACCTACTCATTAGACAACTGCTGTTTTGGCTAAACAAATTAGAATAAATGTCCATGTAGTCTCAAAAGTGTGAAAAGTTAGTGTAAAGCCTGTTGCCTGTCACCAGTGATGGCAATACTGTATTTAATAGATGGACACACTTATTAACCAGACTGGCTTTGCCCCACTTCTTCAAATCCTACTATGTGTGTTTAGAGCTGTAGCTACTTTAAATATCTGCTCTGCAGTGTAAGTTACGGATACTTTTGAGCAGCTTTCTCTATCCTTAGCCATGCACCCAGTGAAACTGCTTTAAGTCTGCGGGGTGCTGTTCAACCAGAAGGAACAATATTTTGCATGAGTATGTATTGATAGAGTACTTAAGAGGAATTGTTCTTTTTCTAAAACTGCAGAATCAGGGAACCGACATTATTGTGAAAACTGACTGAATGATTCTCAGCTATAGTAGTAACATATAGGTCTTTTTCTGTTGATGGCTCATTTGAAAACAGGCAATGATTTTGAAAAAAATATTCATCATTCTAAATTACTCAGATGTATTATGCGTTGTACTCTCAGCCTATAGACTGACAGCAAATTATTCAACATTGTCTGAAGTACTGAGTATTCTGAATTTGCTCACGTAAAGCCTCATTGGCCCAGATTCTTAGGCCTAGTAATATGAGTCACTCATTTGAAAGAAAGCAGAAATTGGCTTCATGATGACTTAGCAATTCTATAGTAGTCAAAGGTGATTAATTCTTTTCGACTTTACAGACTTGTCAGCTGTGCTTTTTCATCTACCTACATGCTTTTATGTGTAATGGCTGCCACAATTCCTTCCTAGAACATAAAAATTAATTGAATACTCTCTATTTATCCAGGAACATGCCTTTTGAGAACTCGTAGAGGTGATGGGATTCCATCTGCATCCCAAGAGATGCAGATGGGAGAAAATTCCTGTATATCAGCTATTTTCATAGTTCCACACCATCCAGGCTACTATTGAAATCTCACCTTCTTATCAAATAGCTAGCTTTGACTGCTTTGATGAGAAAGGCTGTTCAGACACTATAGGACAGAGTGGTTCAGTTTCTATTGTGCATGTCAAACCAACCAAGATCTTTATGTGCCAGGGATGCCATCCTGGACACTATTTTTTACTATGTACTCATGAAAAAAAAATGTGAGGCACTCATGAAAACAAACCCAAAATAACCAACTATCCTTCCCTCTCTCCAAACATGATTATTTTTCTTTTGAGATACCTCATATAAAGATCTTTTTGTAGGCTCAGCTTCCTGCTTTTTATTCTTTACAATGCCAAATAGAAATAAGAGCATGGAAAAAAAAATCATCTTGCATCTCTGAGTCTAGTGTAATGCAGAAAAGGCAAGAGAAATGTAAATAAGTGACTCCTCAAATCACTTTGTGAGATGATGACACAGTGAAAGAATATAAGAGTTTAAAATCCTTTGGGTTTTTGTGGATTTTATGAAATAATAAACCAGCCTCTTAAAATAGAAAAACATGTCACTGACAATCTCTCCCTGTTTTCAAAACTCATTCTAATTAGTTATGTCCCACAACTCTTTCTTTCTTTCTGTGAAAAGTTATTGGAGAAGTCAGTAGGCAGCAGAAGAGAGAGCCCTATCTTCAAATCCTAAAGTACATATTCCAACAA
Source organism: Harpia harpyja (assembly GCF_026419915.1). Lineage (NCBI taxonomy): Eukaryota > Metazoa > Chordata > Aves > Accipitriformes > Accipitridae > Harpia > Harpia harpyja. The sequence goes on along the minus strand of NC_068942.1, from coordinate 13,309,512 downwards.
CTAGTGTTCAGTAAAGCGAATGAATTAACTGATGTTGCGATTTCCCCTGAAGTCTCCATGTCTTGGTAAAAGTAAATGAGTTTTTGTTCTGTAGATCTTCTTTTAATATCATTTAAAGTACAAGATCAAGCCCAGTGATATTGTCCATCCTTTTTCAATCAGCAAGCAAGACAAGAAAGATTAGAGAATTTGTGAAAGTGCTTTACACTAGTTACCACATCCTTTGATAGCTTTTTGTGAAATCACAAATTTTATCTTGTTTTGTTTTGATATTTTTCTATTCTAAATGCTGCACTAAGCAGTGTTATTGTTGCCCTAGATTTTTTCACAATGCTTTATTATTTTTTTATTAAAAAGGAAGAAAAATAAATCAAATAAGTTAAAATTTTAACAAGAAGCTTCTTTTTTTATCTTGAAAGTAAAAAAACAAAACCAAAAATAAAGCAGCCTCATCTAATAAGATTAGTGGAGAATTTGTGGTCCATTAATTTCAGTGATAATTTGATTATACAGAGAAACCATTCCTACCTGTTGTTTTGCATCATAATTTATGTTGATGTAGAATCCTGAAGTTAGAAAGGAACTTCTTGAGATTACAAATTATGTAGGAAATATACAATGGATAGCTATGATTGTAACTCAGAGGGTTAGGGACAGGGTCTGGTTCACCTGACTTTGTCTTCCAGCTTGTATAAACCTTTCAGGTTGTCTTATAAACCTGTCCCCCTGCATCACCATCTTGCCCTTTCCATAGACAGAGACAGGTGCCTTTGAAAATCTTCCTCTGGAGTCTACGTAAAAACTTTAGCTCAGTGGAGAACATATTCCTCCAGAAGCTTCCAAAGGCACTTCTTTCCATTAACTTTGTACGAAAATTGGCTACTCTGAGAGAACCAGGTTGGCGCGCTCACAGAAATGTAAAACATAAACACATTGGCAGGTTGTTACCAGATGATAAAATTAGATGCAATCCAAATTAACAGTTGATAAACAAGTTGATTTATTTTAGGAATGGCACTGGAAGAAATTATTTAAAGATATAAAATTCACTATTTTCTTGCATTCCAGACCTTGCTTTAATTTGAAAGCCAGACTATATAATTTCATAGACTTGCACCAATGGTACAAGGCACAGGTAGATTTAAAAGCTGAAAGGAAGTTATAGGAAAAGATATGTAAAAATTTTTAAATCTGAACAGTCTTAATGCAGGTGATTTTAGTGCCTTACTCTTCATTATGACTGCAAAATAATAACATCTGTTTTAGCATTTTATGGATGAGCAAAGTGAAACAACATACATTAAGAAACCCAGTTACTACATATGTCTGTCTTGCCAAAAATACTTATTGACTGCAAAATCTGCTGTGTAAAAGGTCAAGATAAAAAGGGAACTAAGTAAACATCAAATAAAGGATTATCCTTGTTTGTAAAGAGTCTGTTCTAGTAGGAATTACAAACAGGGACCTTGACATTAAAGTGACAGGGTAGATTCCTAGGAAGTTAAAAGTAAATCATCTAGTACTAGTACCTTAGCAGCTTTAAGTAAAGGATTACCAGGACTAATATTTAAGATTAACCATAAACAGAAACAAGTCACAATATTCTCAGCTGGCCACACTTAAGCAGTTAGGAGGCTTCAGAACTTTTATCTAATAGCAGATGTTTTCTAACTGACATAGTAATCTGTTATTCTCTGCTTTCCTTTTGAGCACAAGTTACTTTAGAGCTCAGATTTACAAACAGTAGTAAATACTGAAATTATTTTAATTTAGAGAAGCATTTAACTTTTAGGTGTTTACTCAAGTTCTACTCTGAAATAGGACAATTTTGCAAAACCTGACCACTTCCTCTTAAAATCTTAACTTTTACAAAAATCCTTTGCGGCAGACTGCCTCCGATTCTCATGCTCATCAGTACAACAGTGATGCTGTATCTTGGTTTTTTTCTCCAGCAGTTGAGAAATAAGGAGCATTTAACTCTAAATTTCCTGATGATTCAAATAGAAAGGGTCATGCACCTTTTTGGAAGCCAGCAGTGACATATAATTTTATGAAGCATTTACTCACTTCTACTCAATAAGATTAGACCCCTAAAGGAACTGGGCAGAACACATGACTTTCTTAATGTTTGCATGAAAAAGCCTTAGACAATTTTTTTTTAAGTTGACAAATTTCTCTTTCTGCAATCCATCTTCCAAATACCAACCCTGAATCTGAAATTTTTGAAAATCTTTCAAATTATATTAACTTATCTTTCAAAACAAATTATTATTTTTCAGGAAAAAAATGGGAAAATATCAAAGCATTTTACTTTTCTAAATTTCTTTTTTTTCCACTCTTTCCCATCAAGTTATTTGTTGAATTAGGCTTAAATTTACAAAAAGATTAATTACAAGAAATAGTCCATGCTCTTCTTGAAAACAGAGTCCTTAAAGTAACAGCTGGGTACCCTACTTTCTCACTGCCACTATGTACATTTTCACTATCTTTTATTTTCCAGAGGTAAATTTTAATGTTTCTTTGTCCCTCCAGAGAAGTTTCCTACATAGGACTGGGGTAATGGGAGAGAGAAGACTCAGAATTGGGTATGTCTGAAAAGACCAGTGAGGTTACTAACACAGAACTGATTCTACCTAATAACTAAATAATTCTGTTCTGCAATATTTCAAGGTGATAACCCAAATTTGCTCATCACAGAAGAATTGTAGAACACAGATCTGTCACGTGAAACCTTACTGTCATTGTACCAGATTATAAGTCACAAGGGAAAAAACACAACCCACCAACCAAACAAACCAAAAAACAAGCTAAACCAAAACAACAACAGAAACCAAAGCAAACAGAGCAGCAGACAGACTGCACCCTTCAAACTGGTCAGCATGAAAAACTATGTGCCTAAACACTTCTGATAGGCCATTCTTTACAATACTTTATGAAGCTTCCTTTAGTATCATCAGCAACTAATATTTTCAGGGAACAGAGACAGTGCTGTGCTCTGATTTATAAAAACAAAAAGCATTTTGTTGTGAAAAGGACTTAAAAATGTGTTCTGGATAATTGGATTTAAATAAAATAACTTTTTAAAAATCCATTTACAATATTTCTGCTGCTTTGCTCTTTTATTACTATTTCTTTTTGCCCTCGTGGGATACCCACTATTGTAATTTATAAGCCACTTTTACTAACTTCTGGTTGTTCCTTATTTCAAATTCCACATATGACTTGATTTGGTTTTAATACTTTAGTTCTAACACTTTGGTGTTTAACTTTTTAAAGCAAGACAGATCTCTCTGTTACTCTGTCCTACATTTGACTTCAACACTGATTTCTAATTAAAATGAAGTGCTTCAGTTTAATATACTACAACATATAGGAATTTCTATCCCTACAGTCAATTTAGTACTTACGTATGAGTATTTCTGAGATCTAGTGAAAGTGCAGTCTTGCAGTGTGTCATAGTTTAAGCCCAGCCGGCAACAAAGCACCACAAAGCCGTTCACTTACTCCTCCCCCACCCTGGTGGGATGATGAGGAGAAAATACAAAGAAATGCTTGTGGGTCAAGAGAAGGGCAGGGAGGGATCACTCCCCACTTATTGTCACGGACAAAAACCAGACTCAACCTGGGGGAAAAAAAAATCAATTTAATTTACTACCAAAAAAATCAAAACAGGATAATGGGAAGTAAAACTAAATCTTAAAACACCTTTCCCCACCCCTTCCTCCTTCCTGGGCTCAACTCCACTCCTGATTTTCTCTCCCTCCTCCCCTCCAGTGGCACAGGGGGACGGGGAATGGGGGTTGGGGTCAGTTCATCACACGTTGTCTCTGCAGCTCCTTCCTCCTCAGGGGGAGGACTCCTCTGCTGCTCCAGCCTGGGGTCCCTCCCATGGGAGACAGTCCTTCATGAACTTCTCCAATGTGGCTCCTTCCCATGGTCTGCAGTTCTTCATGAACTGCTCCAGTGTGGGTCCCTTCCACGGGCTGCAGTCCTTCAGGCACAGACTGCTCCAGCGCGGGCTCCCGGCCATCTTGGGGGGCATCTGCCTGCTCCGGCGTGGGCTCCTTTCTCCCCAGGCTGCAGGTGGGCATCTGCTCCCCCGCTCCCCTCCATGGGCTGGGGGGGGACAGCCTGCCGTCTCACCACGGGCTGCAGGGGCAGCCCCTCCTCCCCCGCTCCTCCTCCCCCTCCTTCTTCACTGACCTTGCTGTCTGCACAGGGGTTTCTCTCACATTCCGATCATTCTCCCCCGCTGCAGGTTCCCCTTCTGAAATCTGTTCTCCGAGAAGCACTACCACCATTGCTGATGGGCTCGGCCTTGGCCAGTGGTGGGTCCGACTTGGAGCCGGGGAAGCTTCTGGCAGCTTCTCACAGGAGTCACCCCTCCCCCACTACCAAAACCCTGCCACACAAACCCAAAACACAATGGGTTATCCTTCATCCAGAAAAATGAACCCAGCTGTGGTACCTCTAAGGGCTGAGGATGTATAGTCTTAAATAGCCTGAAAATTAAAGACATTAGAATAATACTGTGAATGTAATAACTGGTAAGCATTTCTGGATCCATTTATTTGGAAATGTAATGTGTATTCTTAGCAAGTGTTGTTTTCAGACAGAAACAGTATGAAAACTTATGTGCAATGACTTTTCCACAGTTCAGGACAGGTTAGCTAAGGAATGACTAGCTTTCATCTTTAGATGAGGTTCAGATGATTTTTTGAACTACTGTTTTTAACTTGGCTTTCTGCTGTTTGGAACAAGTAACTTTGGAAAATTACTAGGTAGCTATTTTTAATTGCAATATTGAAGTGGAATGTCTATTGGACTGAGCTGTTTGTGTTTCCTGCGTCTGATGCTTCATCACAAAGACTCAGCATGGAAGTCATTGAGCCATGACAAAACTGTAATGTTTCTAATTATGTACAGAACTTCATGCACACCTGGTAAATGTGAATCTCAAACTGAAGTGTCTGAGGACTTGAGGGGGCTCTGTAGTTTGAAGGTTGGAATTTTGGAAACAGATAGCTAAAATTCACCTTAATGCCACTTATGCTTATCAGCATTAGCCTTCTGGAGCCTTGTTCCTCCCACTCAAGACTAATCTGAGTACTTGTGGTAGTAACAACTTTAAGACCCTTCAGGAGAGGCCACATGACAAAGTAGCAAGCCCCAAAGTAGTAAACTTGTAGCTGTTGGAAATAAAACCCAGTCTGTATGAACTGTTATACTACAGATCACTTTAAAGCTTGTAGGTAACCTAGAAACTACAGTATGAAACCTTAATAGTGATTTGAATTCTAAAGATCCCATAAGCAATTCTATCAAATTTAATTTCAGCTTTTGGAGCCTTTGTCTTGTAAACTGCTTGTTAACTGCTGTTTCCTCAGGAGGTGAGGAATCTTGAATTGTTGTGTTCATTAAGAGATACGCATGTGGAATCTTTTTTTTTTTCTCTTTTCTTCATTTACCCCCACCTGCTTGTGAATAATTCTCTCATGTATTTCCTGCTCTATCATGAAATAATGTTTCACAGTACCCTGTGAAAATTGATGCAACACAGAAGATATAGTCCTTATTTCCACACACAGTCCCCTGCTGTCTTTAGCATGTTCCCCTAAATTTTCTTAATAACTTGACAATTAAAATTGATAAGTGGCCATCTACTGAGTCTCAGAACAGGTTGATAGTTGTGTGTGAAACATACTTAATAGTTCAAGACAGCTTTTATGAGTAAAATGCTCAATATTGTTTTTAAAGTAAATTGTCAGTTTAATCTTATTCCTAATCCTGAAAAAGGATGTAAACAGACTCTGAAATTTGTGAAGCTGCTGAGATGAATTGGTTACCAAACTGTTGCAGAAACTCCATTCAAGGAGTTGCAGGTTCTCCTCTATCATTTAACAATGCTTGTTTTCAAGCTACAAACTATTTTCTTCCATTAATGAAAGCTTTACATGTGTCCACTACTCTGTATTTTAAGGAATGAAGTAAAGTGGAGAGAAACAAAGAATGCAGAATACAGGAAAGAGCAGTAATAACTGAATTCCTGTTCTGTGCCATTTAGATAACTAATTACCTTTTTGATCAGCATAAAATAAAGTTAAAAGTCAGTGCCTATGATCTGAGATACTGAAAGACACAGTTTCTGCTTCCAGGTATATTATTTCTTGTCATGTTTTAACAGCATCAGTAAAGATTTCCCCTCCTCTCCCCACCATCTGGCTGTTTTCCCAAACATGCTCACAGCTTAAGGATTTCCAGTGATGCCTTTTTGCAGACTAACCTTCAAATAGAGGGACATGGCCAGAGCTTATACATGATGATAAAGTCATCTTGTGCACATTTTCTTCATTTTTAAAGAAAACTTTTACAGGTTTTTAAAAGGTTTTTAAAAATTTTTTAAAGGATGTAGGTTCACATCAAACTAGTAATTTTCTTTGATATATTCTCAAGACATTTCAGAAATGTCCATTGCCATAGTGTCCTGACTTTGTGTGTTTTGCAAATCCATTTCCATATCATAAAAGGAGGTTGTTTTGTAAGATTCCCAGATATTACTGCAGAGCATTTTGCAAACAAAATTCTGTAAACACTAAATGCTCTCAAATGCCTGAAGATCAACTAAGACAGGGAAAATATTTTCAATTATCAAGATCACTGGAAACTGAAAAGCTGTATTAGCTCAATTCTCTCAGCCTAAGCATAGCTTATTTCTTGTTATAGAAATAAAATTAGAGCTAGTTTAAAAAAATTGGCTTGAACATTATTTGAAGTTGAATTTTGTAGATGGTGTGGTTTCATGTTGTTTTAAAAAATGGCAGTGTCACCTTTATTTTAGATATATGCATATTCTAAACATATAAACATTCCACCCTTTTAACATTTATAATGCAATTTGTCATTATAAACTTTTAATTCTACACCAAGTTTAAAAACCTGGCATTCCTCATAGAGCAGATATTTCAAGTTTTTCTTTTAATGAATCAGTCAATATATTTAAGGAGAAACAGGATGTTAGAGGAAACAGTATTACTGTAAAGTGCCCTACAGTTCAAAACACCCTTGGATTATTCTTCTGAGACTTGAGTAATTGTTCTTCCTATTTCTTCATTCATTTGACCTTAAAGATGGATGATATTCATTATTATATATTATTATCTTATTACTGTATTGTTATTTCTATTATTACATATAAATAATTGAAATAGAATAATAGGACATAATACATAACAGAGTGGAAGTATAGAAAACTATTTTTATTATTAGAAATAATAATAGCAGATAAATAGAAAAATCTGTAAATAATAGAAATATATAAAATCCACGTGCTAGGCTGTTCTTTACAAACAGGAGTGTTTAGTCTGTTATTTATATGGATCAAACATAATAGAAAAACCTTCTACTAAAATTTAGAAATAGTACTGTATACTGTATTGTATAATGCAGTATCCAATAATAAAACACAGTCTAATACCTGTAACAAAATAATTCAATACTACTTTCAGAATATACAATTTGCCTTTTCTAATATCTTCTACGTTGAACAGTTGCTGCAATTCTCTAAAATGTTCAGAAAGCAAAATGTATCTTCCTTTTTATTATAATTTCTATTCTCAGTCTGTTTCCCTAAGGAACAAATTCTCAAACTATTTTGTTTTCTATGTTAATTCAGATGTATTACTTCTGTGATGCTTCTGCTCCTGTGGTTGGTTGTTCAGCAAATCAGCTTTATTTTAAATAATTTTATTGTATTTCATGACCAAATTCCACAAATTTTTTTAATAAATTAACTAAACTGATCAAGATTAATCATGTTGTTATTCAGATTTTTCCAAGGATAACTAAATTATGTGTTTGATTTAAAGAAATCACTACAGTGAGTCCAACTACTATCAACAAAGAATTGCAATATTTGAGAGCCCAAGTTCTTTAATTGTAAAAACCTATAAAATCTCAGAGATTGATCTAGGCTTTTGATATTCCTAAAAGACTTTGCTAACTACTTTATATATGAAATTCACATATGCAGCTATCTGATTTTTACAGGAGGTAAACAAAGTAATTCCCTGTAAGGATAAGTGAAGCTGGATCCTGCTGTTAGGGAGCTCTCAGGTCTTATGGTTCTTTATAGGCTGTATTCATGCTGCTGTCTTACAAGCAGTATAAGACAGTAAGATGTAATTGCTAGTGGATGTCTGTCCTAGATAAGTCTGAAGATATCTAAGCTTAGGTGTTGTATGTGGGTATCTGCATGCTCCTGTGGAGATATTCAGTTCAGTTCAGCTATCTATGACTCACTTGCTAGGTTGGACTCAAATGATCAATAACGTATGAGAACTTCCAGGATATCTATGTGCCTAAGCCTCCAGCTACTGCTTTAGCATTTTACAGGTCTCCCACTGGCCTGGTGCCATATCTAACAGTACGGTGTACATGTTTTAGTTATCCTAGGAGAGCTCAGATGGCACAAGACGCCTGTCATTTCAGTCACTGGGCCATGGAGAACTATTTGCACGCCTGAACTCTGTTGGGGCATTCACCTGACAAAAGATTTCTAATGTAGTTGAGGCACTGTGGAAAATCCCATCTGGCCTCCAGCTGCCACTCCAAGAGGCTTCAGAGGTTGCAGATACCATGTAAGTCCTGTGCCATATCTGCTGTCCCTGTGCAGGTATGCATGCAAGTAAACTAATGTTTCAAATGGGATTAAGTACCTGTGGGTAAGCAACTTAATCCTTTCTCTCTGTCTTATGACATTCCAAATTTTTCTTAGTCTCCACTGACTTCTTTGACTGCCAGGCATTTTAGGCATGTTCTGTCCCCACAAACGTGTAAATGGAGGTCTTAAAATGTTGATTGAATCTTACCCTTGCCTATCAGTAGAGTGAAAATGGTGTGTTCCTGTCCCTTTGGTCTTCAGCACTGATTTTCAAGATGGCATTATACTTAGTCTTTTGGTTGCAGTCATCTCTTTGGGACTCCAGGTCACAGACCCAGACTAACCAAGATGATTAATCAGTTTCTGTATTTCTGCATTCTGCTTCAGTCAATGTAGAAGGAACTCTGTGCTCATTGCAATGACTAGCCTAGGATTAGTTTAGTCTAGCCAAATATAAATAAAGTAGCTCTCATATACAAGGTGGTGGTTTGTCAAATTGGTTTACTTACTGGTCATAAAAACAGAACATTGCCTAGTTGATTACCCAAGAAGTCAGCATGAAAACAATAATAAAATCTCCCCTTAAAATAGTAACATTAGCAATAACAATAATAATATTTATTACCAAAAAGCTCTAAGTCATTTTATGCCATCTTTAACAATAAAATTGTCTCATCAATAGTTGAGGCAGCTACATCCTTGCAGAATATAATCTAACTCCAACTGAAATAACGACACCATTTTTTCTCAGTGTATGAAATATATCACCAATCTGCTTGGAAATCAATGTTTTGCGAGGAACACCTGTATATTAGTAAAGTCAAGGATGCAGTCAAAATCAGAGTATGGACATTGAACTGAAGTATTTCAACTGGCTTGTATAGCTGTCTGATTGTATATTTAGATAATGCATTGGGTTTTTCTATTCCCATGTAAGATTCCTGCTAGTAGTGTTGAACTCTAATTATAAAGGACAAGGATCCTCAGGATCTTAATGAATTGGACCCCGTGTATCTTTTTTTAAGAAAATAAAAAAAACTGGCAACAAAGGAAATTTCTCCATCTGTACATTAGAAAAAGTAGAGGACACCATAAGAGTGAAGCCAACTGTGTATACAAAATTTTAGCTTGTCAGTTGTGTTTGTTCTGGTGGCAGGTTATATTTTATTGCTCTCAAGCAGATTGGGTCTTAAGAGTTTTCTGTCCAGAGTGAGGCTGCAACCTAAATTGAGAAGTAGATGCTGTGGCAAATATAAAATCTATTAATGGATTGGTGTTTTACAAGCCAAATGGAAGTACTACTCTTTTTCTCCCACAATTAGTCTCTCTTGACAGTACTTTTACCCCCCCACAAAAAAACAAACAAACAAAAAAAAACACCAAAAAAGCCAACTCCTATATGCTCATGAATAAAAAAGGACCATTGATATGCTGTAAGTATCAGCTGGTAATCAGATTCAAATACCATCAATAATACAAGATTAGAAGGTTGCCAATCCCCAGCAAGATTACAAAGAGACCAATGCTAGAATTATCTGAGTTTCATCCTCAGTAATTCATCTGCAAGTTTTCGTGAATGCTAGAATCATTATATAGCTTGGACCAAGCACAAGTAAACAATCAGCTGTGCTTGGCATAATTCTGTTGTGAAGGGTTACTTTGCCCATCTTAAAGTTGCTCACTGAGGAAAATGTAACTCTGGAAGAGGACTTTAGGAGTGTCCTAAACACAACCCTCAAAAAATTCTAACTTGAGTTTTTTTAAATTCATTAGAGACAGGAAAATTCTATTAGGCTGCAGAAATTATTTCAATAATCAGTTACCTTATTAAATTAAATTATATTGGCATTAATTTCCAGGTGTCAGGCTCCAAACTTTTTATACGTAATGAAATGTTATAAACTCTACATTTACTGCAGTGTCAAAGTATACATATATCAGTTACACATGGAATACTTAGAATGTTTTATATCTACAGCCTACATTATCTTGCTTGTATTCAAAATCAATTCCATTGTTAATGTGAAAATCTAACAATTCTATTCACCACATAGGCAGTATATACAGTGTTTAAATCACTTCTTAATCTTCTCTTAATAAACTAAATAGATTAAGTGTCCATCACAACATTGAAATTCTTTTCCCTTAATCATTCTCATGATTCTGTGTTGAACCCCTTCCAATAATTTAAGTATTTCAGCTACTCTTATTTTTTCAGTGAACCCTGAAAATAGGTACTGCATTACAGTACTGTGAATAGTGGAATGCAGCTAAAGGTGAATTGCTGGAAATCAAGCAGTGTTACCATTGTCAACTACAGAGGTAATACAAAGTCCATATTTCCTTCTTTTTTTGTGTGTTTAAGCTTTGCTTAACCTTTCTGACCACAACATTTGAGCAGGGTCTTATCTTTAGCAAATTAATCACTATGGTCACCAAGTTTTTCAGGGCAAAGTAGTAAGCAAAGGATGAGTGCCCCATACTTTTAAGTATGTCTTTCTTTTTAGGATATAACCTTATATTTGTCTTTATGAAAAGACGGGGTCCTTGGTAGAACTCAGTTTGCCAAGAATTCCAGTACTTCAGGTAAAAGTATTTTTTTCCCAGGTCATTGCTAAAATAGTTTAGGAATAAAAAGTGGATTTTTTCAGTGAAAATTTCTGAAAACAGAACTACTTGATGATAAATCCCCATTAATTATATAATAAACATTTTGATTTGTTTTAATTTCTTCAGCAAAGAGTTTGATTTGAAAATAGAACTCAGTAATGATAATGATAATATGACTGATATGTATTGCCTCTATTTCTTTGCAGCATATTGACATTAAGACCCTGTTTCATGGCAGTTGTTCATCACTAATGGGATCATAATGAATATTTTCCTCCTTTGGTATATAACTTTCCTGCTCCTGGTAATGATAAGGACAGAGGTGGGTTTACCTTCCACTGAAATAATTGCCAATAGTCATGGATAGAGATAAGTCAGGAAAGGGGACGTGGCTGGTGCACCTTACTCATGGAATTAAATTGGCTGTCAAATTTGGGGCTTGGGGAGTAATATTCCCTTAATCTTATTGGCAAAGAAAGTTTTGTTTGTTTGTTTTTCATCTTTCCTTTATGGCACAGTGCATTTTCCAGGAATTTAACTTAGAAATTTCTTTTAAATGTAAGAACCTAGGACATTGGTAATGCTTCTGTCCTCTCATCTTGACATTGCTGTAATTTTGAACAATTTTTTTTTAATACAGACCTTGTTACTGAGAGTCAGGAAGTACTTTATGGCTTTCCCTGTTACGGTATGTGAAGCAGATGCTCTGTGGAGTTTTCTGAACAAAGTATCTTTTAAGAAGTTATAGAGCTAGTACTGCTGCAAGTAATGCCAATATGGGAACTTTACTGCACCATTGCATTTCAGAAATAAAGGCAAAGCCCTGATATTTCTGAATTTCTTTCCTGGAAAGTTAAATTAAAAATAAGATCATAGTTACTGTTTGCTGCTTCTATCAAACAGGAATACTCTGAAAAGCTAACAAAACCCTTTATTGAAACAAAGTAAATTTAAATAAATAAAATATCAAATGTTCTTTCATATGAAAGAACATGAAGGCAGACATATAGATAAAGATTGTAGCTAGGATATGATCCAGAATAAAATTAATATTTTAGTGCAGTTCTCAGTAAGAATGGAGGAAAAACAAAGCATATAATAAGAATAAATTTGCGGGAGGGGGGAGGAATTACCTCAGAGGAATTAGAACTGAAATGTAACAGTTTAATGAACATTTAGCATTTCTGTGTCATATCCCTCTCAGAACATTAAATCAACTTGTGTATGATCTCAACAACCCAGTGACAAAGGTTTTAAATTAAAAATATCAGTTCATGGTGGATACTATTTTACTGGAAAAGTAGCAAATATTGTACTTATATGAAGAATAGGAGTGAAAATTATTAACTTGACCTAGGTATCATACAAGGCCAATTTTAAATAAAACAGCAGTCAAAGATATCAGGACATGAGAAATAAATTTAAATAGTTTTTCCAAAGGTAGTTTCTACCAGAGTAATCTGATAGCTTTCTTTAGTCAAGAGAATTGTGATATATCTAATCTACCCAGACTTTAGTAAAACATTTTAGTTTAGCACCACATGGGAAATTATTAGTGGGGCTGAAGAAGATGAGGCATAGAACAGTAAATTGTGTAACTGGCTAAAGGAGAGATGGCAACAAAATTGAACTGAAAGAGGACTATGAGACTTGTTGGAATTTGTTTATGGAGTTCCTTAAGAATTTGTGTCTGATCATTTTAAGGTGACTGATATTAGTGACTGGCTCAAAAAAAAAGAGTTTGCTAATGAAATATTCTAATTATATGGTGATGTGAGGTGCTATTAATACAGAAGTTTAAAATAGCATATGGAAAGGTTTGGATGACCTTGAAAGGTTGAGTAATAGATTGACATTAAAAGGTGTATGTGCAAGTTCATATAAAGGGTAATTTGTAGCTCTTGTGTGCCTACCATACACATTATGAATACCACCACTTTTGTGTAGATCTAGTCACTCATGTATGGTATAAAGATGAATTATGAACAGAAGGTGATTAGAAAGAGGCCACTAAAACTGTCTGTGAAAATGGAAGCCCACTGTATGAAAAGCGACTGAAATACTTGGTGAATGAGGGGACACCTTTGGAAAGATACCAGTTTTGTATGCCCTACCAAACATTAATTGAAAATCAAAACAAGAAAAATCCCAAGTCAAAACCTATTAAATCCACAGGATAAAATTAATGCCAAAACAAAGAAGACGTATAAATAATTATAAAAACGTACTTTCTGGGAAGAAATTAAGTAGATTTAGTGTTATTGTAGGTTGAACTTCTAGGAGAAAAGGGCAAAAACTTCAGTTACTTTTAAGATAGCTCTTTCTCTGTTTCTGTAAGTCATATATGAAAAATGAGTTGATGAATGATTTCAGGAGCACTGGAAGTCCCTTCCAGCCCTTTGTTTCTAAAACGTCTTGTCATATGAAGTAGAATACTTACGTACATCTAAGAATTGCATCAGAGCTATGACATATATCAGTCATGTAATCTGATGAAAAACTGTAGAAATTTGATAACTTCTGTTTTCAATGAATCAGTATTGATTTACATTTTCTATGTTATCTGTTTTGAATCCTTTAGTCTTTGAGCCCTGCATGAAATGTTCCAGTGTATTCCTGGGATCAAAGCTAGGTTATGAACATATAATTATATGGCTTATCCTGCTTGCCTTTTTAAAGTATTGACCCATTAGCTTTCTTCCAGTCCTCTGGAGCTTCCCTAGTGTTCCAAGACTTATTGAAAAATCAATGTCAATTGTCTAGAGAGCTCTCTAGCCAGCTCTTTTAAAATTATTGAATGCAAGACTGATTTTAAATTTCTAGTTTTAGTAGCTGCTGCTTAACAACCTCCAGAGTTACTGTGGGAGTGGGAGGTATTTCATCATCATCATCTGATATGACTATATCATCTTGACTTTTTCTAAATACAAACAGATCATGAGTATATTTCTGCTTCTTCTGCATTATTATTGACATAGTTATATGGTTTTCTTATATTCATAGATAAATATCAGTGCTAGGATTTCTTTTGCAGTTGCTATTTTATAGCGGAGAGTTCCCAGCTTCTGATTTATACTCATTGCTATCAAATTCAATTTTATCTGAATCTTAGTAATTAAAGTACTTATTTGTGTGTGAATTTTTATAAAATTAGTAACATCTGTAAATTTAGACTGTTTAGCCAAAAGCCACAGAGCAACTTGTCTTAACTGCAGTGCTGTTGTTTTAGAATATTGTGGAAAAAGCATTTTCTCACATTTGGTTTGGTTTTGTGTTCAGGGAATAATATCTTCACAACACCAATCTTATGAAAATATTCCTTCCCCTTTTGTGTCTATTTTAGTCAGGTAAGTTTTGCTTCCCTGAGATATTCCTTTAGATACAGCAATTCTCAGTTCTCTTTCCTGTACCTAAGGAAAGTTTCCTTTTCTTCCTCCCCAACAGATCTCCAGTATTGGACAAGTAGCCCCTTTTCAGAAGCTCATATAGGCCTCTTAATTCTTTAGGATAATTTTAATAATGCCAACCGCTTTCCTGAGACACCTGCTACAGCAGAATTATTATTAATATTTAGAAGTATCTTACTGATGGATTCTTAAGGGAATGTTCCTATAGTCTTCTTTTCAGACACTCTGTGAATGATTAATTGAAACAAGTCTTCATTATTAATGTGCATTTAGAAGCTGATTCATCTCATCCTAAAGCAAACATTTAAAATAGGCTGGATGACTCATGCCTGGAGAGTGTCCATCTTTCTACTGCCCCTGAGAGTAGCCTCAGATGGACACTTATGTAGCTAAAACAGGTGAAACTTACCCTGTTTCCTGACCACTTTCCTCACTGAGTGTTGCCATTGCATAGCTTTTCAAGAGCAGTTTTAAGTTCTGTTCTAACATAGCCCTATTCCAGTCAAAATTCTCTCATCATAGTTTACTTTCCATTGTCAGCATGTCTTGTGCCTTGTTAATAGTTTAGGTCTTGACCATCACAGATGCTTTATCCAAAGTTCTGCCAATACCATGTCTGAAGCAGTTTATATGAGCCACATAGTCCTCTTGATTTGTTGGCATCAAAGTTCTAACAGGTTGCATGCTTTGAATATTTTGGTTTTAGCTTCTGCAGTGCTCTCTGAGATGGGGCTGTTATTTTGGTTAAACAAATCCCTTCAGGGAAGTACTTCACAGAAAACTTACAAAGTCATCGCTGCTGACATGTGCAATGATATTCAGATTAATTTCTGAAATTTCCAGTGACTGATACCTGTAAAACCATAGCTGACACTTAGGAACATGGAACCAAGCCCACTTTAGCTGTACATCCATCTCCAGTACCTTATGAATTACATTTTATAGAATCTGTTTCCTCTAATCCCTTTCTAATCCTTAGAGATTTCTTCCAGTTTTAGACCACTACGATTCTGATCAGTCAATGGACAGGCACCATAGTCTCATTTTTTCTTTCTTATATTATTTTAAGCTTTACTTTTTCTTCCTTTACCTGCATCTTCTTACTATTTAAAATACTTTTGGACTATCTCCTTCTGTGATGGCTTATAAGTACTGTGAAGCTGTGGCAGTAGGGTCATGTGCAGCCACAAGGTGAATATATCAAACTACACAATTGTATAGACATTGACACTCGATGAAGAGAAGCCATCTCTCAAAATAAATATACTCTCTCTCAGCTCATGACCTTATTCCAGGGACCTGGAGAGAAAGAAGTGTTTTCAGAGCATCATCTCATCTTCCAGAGTCAGCTATTTTGGATGAGATGTATTACTGCCCTGAAGAGTGTAATTCATCCTGCTTAACTTTAGGAATGTCAAACGCAAATATCCACATGCAAATTAATTGCCCTCAACTACCTTCACGGTCAGAGAAGAAACACTTATGGCATGTTTCTGTTGACTATTTCAGATCATAGAATCATAGAATCATTTAGGATGGAAAAGACCCTTAAGGTCATCGAGTCCAACCCTTAACCTGACACTGCCAAGTCCACCACTAAACCATGTCCCTAAGTGCCATATCTACACCTCTTTTAAATACCTCCAGGGGTGGTGACTCCACCACTTCCCTGGGCTGCCTGTTCCAATGCTTGACAGCCCTTTCAATGAAGAAATTTTTCCTAATGTCCAATCTAAACCTCCACTGGTGCAACTTGAGGCCATTTCCTCTTGTCCTATTGCTTGTTACTTGGGAGAAGAGACCGACCCCCACCTCACTACAACCTCTTCTCAGGTAGTTGTAGAGAGCGATAAGGTCTCCCCTCAGCCGCCTTTTCTCCAGGCTAAACAACCCCATTCCCCCAGCTGCTCCTCAGAAGACTTGCTCTCTAGACCCTTCACCAGCTGATGTGTATTTTAAAATGAGATGAAACACATTGGAAAGGCTTATTTCTTTTCAGTGACTATTGTTATAACCTACACTGAGCAGCTCTTTGAGCTGTGATGTTGACAAACATGTTGCAGACATTGGTCAGAGAATCTTAAGATGATTCTGTCTTGAAGAGCCAGGTGGCTAATTTGGGCTCAAACCCCAACATTTCAGATGTTTCATTAAACTGAGATGAACTCCAATGAGTGTGGATATGTGCTGTTTGGACTGTTACTAATGAGGGAGATACAGACCCCACATTCTTCTGGCTAATATGTATGTAAACACTATGTTGGAAACGTAGCTTAATTAATTCCTGGCTGGCATTTACATTCTGTTTACATTTTGTCTCTGATCCTATTTACCTCCACTTTTATAAAACTGTTCCTTTTGGAATACCAGCACACCGACTATTTTGTTATTCTGTTTGCATATAAAAAATGCAGTCCAGTTGTGGCTAGTCATACGTAGCTTTTAATACTGAAGTCAACACATTTTCATGTGTCAAGGTTATGTCCAATAAGAAATTCTTTTCAGTTGAATACAAGAATCTGAGTTAGAAAATATTAGCATACATTATTCCAAGCACGTTTGAGTACTGACAGCTCAAAACTGGCACATATGCCACTTAGGCACCTTGATAATGCCATTTCTTGGGGGTAGGTTTTTTAACTTGACTGATTCTTTTTTTTTCTGGGGGTATTTTCTTTTCCAAGCTGATTGAGAACATCAAATTTTTTTTCTTTCCCAAAATTCTGAGGCCACACAGGTTTTATGGAGTTGTTTAAAACACATATCTACAAATCAAAATAACTGTAAAACAACTTTTCCGAAATAAACTGTGATAAACCATTAAGTTTTTTAGGTTTGCTCAAATTTATCACAGAATAAACTGAAAAGTTCACAGAATGATTCCTGTGTTCAGGAATGTCGAGAGTAAGAAAATAACTCTGAATTAATTATTGATTTATATTTCTAATTTTATTAGCTTGACCACGAATAGCTCATGATTTCTTCTTTCATTGTTCATTAATTTGTATTTTACTTTTTGTTCCCTGCAGTTTGAGAAATTTGTTACAATAGTAAGATCATATTTAGCATGATCATATTTAGCATCATATCTTTATCAATGATCTGGATGAGAGGATCGAGTGCACCCTCCATAAGTTTGCAGACAACACCAAGTTGGGTGGGAGTGTTGATCTGCTTGAGGGTAGGAAGACTTTACAGAGGGATCTGGACAGGCTGGATCGATGGGCCAAGGCCAATTGTATGAAGTTCAACAAGGCCAAGTGCCAGGTCCTGCACTTCAGTCACAGCAACCCCATGCAGCGCTACAGGCTTGGGGAAGAGTGGCTGGAAAGCTGCCCAGCGGAAAAGGCCCTGGGCGTGTTGGTCGATAGCCAGCTCAATATGAACTAGCAGGGTGCCCAGGAGGCCAAGAAGGCCAACAGCATCCTGGCTTGTATCAAAAACAGTGGGACCAGCAGGACTAGGGAAGTGATTGTCCCCCTGTACTTGGCACTGGTGAGGTCACACCTCGAATGCTGTGTTCAGTTTTGGGGCCCTCACCACAGGAAAGACATGGAGGTGCTGGAGCACGTCCAGAGAAGAGCCACAAAGCTGGTGAAGGGTCTAGAGAGCAAGTCTTCTGAGGAGCAGCTGAGGGAACTGGGGTTGTTCAGCCTGGAGAAAAGGAGGCTGAGGGGAGACCTTATCGCTCTCTACAACTACCTGAGAAGAGGTTGTAGTGAGGTGGGGGTCGGTCTCTTCTCCCAAGTAACAAGCAATAGGACAAGAGGAAATGGCCTCAAGTTGCACCAGTGGAGGTTTAGATTGGACATTAGGAAAAATTTCTTCATTGAAAGGGCTGTCAAGCATTGGAACAGGCAGCCCAGGGAAGTGGTGGAGTCACCACCCCTGGAGGTATTTAAAAGAGGTGTAAATATGGCACTTAGGGACATGGTTTAGTGGTGGACTTGGCAGTGTCAGGTTAAGGGTTGGACTCGATGATCTTAAGGGTCTTTTCCATCCTAAATGATTCTATGATTCTATGATTCTATTGGTTCTTCCATTAGCTTATACCTACTGCTATCTGGCTTAAATTATTTTGGCCATTTTTAATCAGGAAGAAAATGGTTTCTCCTTCAGTTTTCAAAAGGTTTTAACAATTATCTTGTACTCTTCTCTCCATATATTGCAATATAGTCAAATCATAAGTAGAATCTACATAACATTCTATCAGCATGTGAGATTTTTGTGCTCTTCCCAACAGTATCTGAAGGTTTAATGTAAACTTCACAAGTAATATCACAATCCAATGCATTTATAATTTAACTACATTCCTACTTATTTCCAGGAAAAGGTGGCAGATCAAGATTCACTAAATGGCATAATTTGTTTAAGACTATTTTATTGTTCTGTAGTTTTGATGTCTATAACAGAGGTTAGCTTTATACCATTTTATGATTTGTTAGAACATCAGTAACCATTGTTGATTTTTGAGATTAGAGTGAAATTAGATTAACATGTCTTAATATTGCCATGTTGTGGGTTTTTTCCCTAGAAAATCATACTTAAGTAATTAAAACTCACTGAATTACTAAAGCAAAATCATTAAGCAACACTAACATCCTTTATGACTAAAAAGAAAGAAGCTCTCTTGTAATATTCTTGCTGGCATTCTTTTCATAATTATAATCCCAGTCTCTGTCCTGGAAAAGTAAAACCCAGATATATATTAAAAGAATTATGGTGGGAAAACTTCTAAACCTACATTTGTCAGACATCATGCTTTTTTTTTCCAGAAGAATTTTAAAAGTTTTGTTTTAAAGACTTATATGACAAAACATCCATCGGTGTAGTTGTTAACACTATTTCACTGGAATCATCAATTAATTTCACTTTCAATAATTTCTATCTTAATAGCATTAAATTAATAGTAACTTTAAAACCATTGTATCAAAATCCTTTATGTCAGAAGAACTTACACTAACCTCTGCACAAACTGATATAAATTCCTTAATTTAAATAAGTTTGCATCCTGTCAACCAGTACATTTTAAGGCTTCATGTTTCTTCATTAGACAATTAATAAAAGAAGAAAACGTTTTCAGCTTTCAAACTCTAGCACTATCTTTGCTATGCCAACCGAAAAAGTTCATAATTAACAAGGCCCAAGAATGTTTCTCACTTCTACTTGCAGTATTATAGCTACTGCAAATAATTGGTCAATAGCAAAATTATGATTTGATAGGTGTGTATCAGAAACTATGAAATAAGTACTATTATTTTTGACAAGTTATTGATGTTTTTCCCTCTGACTACTTCCCAAGCTAGATTATAATGAATGATTTAAAAAAGACTTACCTTGCACACTTGTCCATCAGGTTCTAACAATAAAAGTTATCATTAATTAGCCCGCATGCTTCCTTCTACAAAGTACTCTTGAAATTCTTTTCAATACATTCGTATTCTGAGGAAACATCATTAATCCCATTTACTGGGATACCCACAAGACCAAGAAAACACATATTTTTGGATATTATTCTGTTTTTTTCTTGCAGCAAAGGTTTCTGTTGCACATTCTTGGAGACAAAATTTAATGGACTTTTTTGTCTGCGTGAAACCAAAATTCAAATCTTACTCCTGGTTTTACTCCAAGAATTGTAACTTATCTTATTACAACAGCATTCATTGAACCATTTTTGCTTCCCATAGTAAAGCAAAACCATTATTGCTATGAGTGTATTTCATCCTAAGTCAATACCTTCTCTAAGTGGGCACCAATATGAATGAAATTAATATCTGGACATTATGGACACCTAATTCTTTTAAATCTGAGGCACTTGTAACAATTCCTGTTAATGATTGTGTTAGGAACATCATCAGAGCAGCTTCTAGATTAAATACACTTTTCAGTAGCAGCAGCCCTCGCCTTGTAGAGAAAAAAAAAATTTTTTTTCTTCTACTGACATTGCTTGGAGTCTTTTCCTCTTAAGCTCACATCAATATAGGACTTTACTTTTCCTCGAATGATCTTTCAGTATAGAGAGTTGGGAAGGCAGAATAATATGGATTCAACCTATAATTAACAGAGATTTAAATCACAAAAGCATTTTTCTAAGGTAAGAAAGTCTGAGATCACTGAAAAAAAATACCTGTGCAATCCCTTAAGAGGTAAGCTCTATCTGATCTCACTGCTCATGTTATTGGTGGCCATCCTTAGGCCAGAAACCTTTATTCTGGTCTTAATCTGTTCTTAATTTTTCTTCTCTGAAAGAAATAACTCCTACATTTTGTGCCTTTGCCCTTATGTGCAAAGTAAGGAATTTTGAAAATTGCCCCAATTATGTCACTATGTAGGCAATAAATTATTTTTATCAATATGGTGGTGGCTGAAATGTATTCGCCCTGTCAGATGGATCTTCAAAGAAATTGCAAGATATATTTTCATCTCTTCTTAGGAAGGCCCTGTCCAAATAGACTGGTTATGCTCCTAATTGTAAAGGTCACACTAAAGTTTATATTAAAATGGGACATTCACAAACTACATTTCTTAATTTGGTGTAAGCACTTCAAATAGGTGAAAATTATGCTGATGGTGAACAACTCCAATTCTATATTGTTCATGAGCCACGCTGATAGAACTGGTGAATCAGTATTAATTAAAATGTTTCACTATGTCTTGTGTTGCATTTTGCTCTTAATATGGGGATTTTGTACCCTTTTTTTCCCCCCCTTTGACAAGGGGGTGGAATTGCTGCTCATTTCAGACCCTTTCAATCAGTTTAGGAACCTGACACTATTATGTGTTTTTAAACTATTGGTAACATTACTGTAAATCATATCTTCACCTGTTTTATATTCATTGTGATCACTGTTTCCAGTAATTGGAACATTATAATCTTAATCCATTTTGTGGTCACTACTTTCATCCATCCCACTGTCCTTTGCTGAACACTGTTTTGATTCTTTTTAGCATGACTTCACCTAGAATGGTGATTTGTCTTTCTTAGCTTAGTGGTTACTTTTATGTGTCACATTAAACTTCATGGAGTCTTTATCTCAACTTACTATTGCAGATCAAGGAACTTTTTTTTTTTTTATTATTTATATTTGTGACTGTGATTTCCAGATCTCATCTCAATACTCTTTAGTGTGTTTTATACTACACAGTGTCAGTATATGACTTTCCAAATCCCTATTTTTATCAGGCAGAAGATTTCACCATTTTTTATTT